>NC_061076.1:2960530-3027443 GCF_021917145.1 Hypomesus transpacificus | reverse complement strand
GAGGGAGGCTGCGTCTTAGTGGGGAGAGCTGGACTGACAGGGAGAAGGATAACAGCTGAGTCTGTGGTAAAATGCCACTTTCTGCCACTGGACTTGTAGCTGAATGTACAGGCAGAACAGGCTGGAGAGCACAACAGCAACAGCCCCGAACCCGGGAACCACACGGCAGAACCCGTGTGGAACCCGAAGCAGAAACAGAGTGATTTGCTCGGCTCTTGATGTCAACTCTGTGATGGAGTGACCTGAGGAGACATAGCTACCTAGTGTCTCACGTGTTGGACAAGATGCCCGTGATGAAGGGCCTCCTCGCTCCTCAGAACACCTTCCTGGACACCATCGCCAACCACTTTGACGGCACCCGTAAGTACCCCCCACCTCCTTACTTACCCTGACTTCTGTGTGACACTTTTACTCTTTTTGTAGTTAAACATTGGATTTCAAATGAGGGGTGATTCATCATCCATTTTCTATGGGAAGGTCTCCACTGTGCATTGAAAATCACAGACAAATTCAAGTAAACATTCTTATGCCAAGACCTTGAATAAAAGCTTTTAAGGTATTTGGTCATTTACCATTACTAGTACCTAAGTAGCAGAATAGTCACAATGGAGGACTGGTTAGTTTTGTTTTGAGATGGAGGTGGAGAGAAGAGGCAGGCGATCACAACGCCCACTCAAGTTTCTGCCAGGCATAGTGAGAGTGTGTGCGTATAGATGGGAGAGCTGTTGTGTTGGACTCAAGAGACACTTGTTGTACCGTGGTACTGCTTATAAAACATCATGAGGACTTTGGTGTGGAAGATTCTAGAATGTTCCCTGGAATATTGAAGTGTGTCAAAATGTCAGTTTGTCTGCATCGTTTGTGTTAATTATACTACGCTGTGTGTCATTCAAAATGCATTTGTGTGACGTGTGCCATGTTAGACTAAGGTACTATAGTACTCATGTTGTAAAGGATTACTGCACAGTCAAAGCTTTTTACATCAAATAATTTGTGTCCTCAACATAAACCTCTTTTGTGATACAGATAGATACTGATATAGATAGAACATGCAATGTATACATACATACATGTATACCATATTTATATACATATATATATAAATCTGGATAAGAGCGTCTGCTGCTAAATGACTATATATATATATATATATATATATATATACAGTATTAATTGTCTTTGTGTGTGTATTAATATACTGTATAATATTATGATTTATATATATATATATATATAAATATATATCAAGGTCAAGTACAATCAAGTATGATCATTATATATAATATATATATATATATATGTTATGTATATATATATATATATAATGATCATACTTAATTGCATTTTCTGCTGTGGAGGGTCTCTTTATGTTGTCTGCTGTGGTGTGAGAGCATTGTGGATCATACAGCTATGAGATGAGTGAGACAAACAACTGCTCTCTCCTCCTCCCATTGTGCCGCACACTCCCCAGAAGCAGGGGAGAGAGGGATACAGGATCACATGACATCAAATGTGGGTCTGTACGTGTGGCCCATGGCTTGATGGTTTCAGTGTGAAGACCATCGCGGACACCCTCTCTATCTCATGAGGACAGGCTGTCCAACACACAGCAGAGAAGGTCGTGTGAGATGGAGGAGCGTGTAATAGCGCCTGGGAAGGGGAAACTGGAAGATAGACTGTCACTTGGTACCTAATATTTTATGGATGAGGTAAACAGACACAACTGTTTTAGAGAGGTGCTGGCTGGTTGAGTCGAAATCTGAAACAAAAATAATTAAATTTTCAATAAAATACTGTACACTCATTTTTGTATTTAATCACCACAGTCTTCACTTATATTGAAATAAAATACATTTGCCAACAGGTATTTTATTAAATGTAATGTTTTTCATACAGTATTGAATGTAAATTAAGACAGTCCAAGTCAATAAAAGTGCCATCCATTTGACCCTGACAAAAGAGCTGGGAAGTTAATTATCATGAATTATGCAGGGTCTTAGAGTCAATCAAACATTTCCTCTCTCATTCAATCATGACCTTTTAAGGGGAAAAAAAGATTGACTGTTCACCTCATCCATCACCATCACATTTGAAAATACTGACTCAGTGTGGAACCTATAAATAATCACAAAATGAAATTGTGGCTGTATGGTTTGGAGCCACATCTGTTTAAGTGAGTAGATATGGAGGTTTGTGTGCTAAGTGTATGATGATCCATGCGTAGGTACTCATGTGTAGGCTCTGATAGCACAGCACACCTTCTCAGTTGGCATCATTATAATTAGCTGCTTGGCCATGAAATCCAGTGAAATGCGAACAGCTTGAGTGATTTGTGTTTACTATACTATGAGATGAGGACGCTGTGCATCTCCTTTAACTCACACACTGTGGAAGGCAAGCCACCAACACAGTCAGCCCTGGACGTTCTTCCTGTAGTCCTCACAATACAACAAAACTATATTTAGACTATCTAAGCTTGATTCTTACCAGTACTAGGAAATCATGGAGGGATACAAAGGGGGGGGGGGGGGGGGCACTGAGAATAGATCAGAGAATAGATCTGCTTTGAAAGAGAAAATTTTGTACGTTTGGCTCTGAAAAGAAGTTGGTCTGACTACAGTAGTTGCATGTTGGGATTGAGCAAAATTATGAAAATGACAAGCAAATCCCTGCTCTTGAGAAATGTATTGATTTATGTGAGCACAAGGGGACTGAAGACAAATTACACACAATTGGAATGCAGTGTATTCATGGCATGCAATGATGGCAACCTATGATTATTGTTCCCCCACACCAGTTTAAATATGTCTGTCTCCTAAACATGTTGATTACAGTACATTGCAGAGTTGGGCTCTTGCATTATGGATGATAGAATCCAATAGTTTTTTGATGGAACAACAGCTTTAGCCTGTTCTCAACAATAGCTATGGCAACACAAACCACGGTACATCAAGTACTCGTTCTGCTGCATAAATTATTGTCTCCTCATCTGTCTACAGTAAAGCCAGTGCTGTCTTAACTGCAGGAATTTGGAGCACTCGATGTTTATAGCTTGAATTAGGCTTACAGTACTTGACACTGAAACAGTATTTTTCGAGCACTACATAAAAAAAATGTCCTGTTGCACGTTACATTTGAAAAGAGAAAGTTCTACGGAGAACTTTTCAAAACACAAAGAAAATACCAATAATTTTGTTTGAAAACAAGATGAAGAGGGTGGTTGTTCTGCACAGTCTTTAAAGCCAAGGTAGCCTAGTGTACTGTCTGTGCCCTGGCTATTTCACAAAGCTTATCGTGACAGTCTTAGTCCGAGGGAGGGAGATGTTTGGTGTTGACCCTGAAATTGTATCTTACCGAATGAATACTTAATGAACCGATGAAGTATAAAATAGAGTTCATTGGATGTGGAATCGGTTCATATGAAACTCTATATGAAATGTTCGAGGGGGTCCAAGGCTTGGCTTGGCGATGGCAGGTGAGGGACAGGGACGTTGTGAGATGACTGGGTTAGGCTATTGTCTCCTTACAAAGGACCAGAGCACACCAATACAGTCTATTAAACATACCTTTTTACAGTTGACGACAGATGAGTTGATGGGAGAGTTAGCTCATTTGACATGAGTTTAATGATTTTTACTCTGCTGGCTCGTTTTATTGACCATGGTGGCAGAGAGCCAAATGCAACCGCAGAGGTGAAACATTAGAGCATGGAAACTCTGTTAAAAACAAACGTGTGATCAAGTCATAGAGCAGTATTCTTCGTTGTCGTGGGTACAGAGCTGACAGGGAAGGGGAGCCCTTGATCTAGGCAGAGGGAGCTCTCTCCAACCTCCAGCCATGGCTTTGTGGATAAGGTCCCTTCAGAGAAGCGCTTGGTATTTTGTCATTAGTTAGTAGCAGTGTAGATGTAAGACAACCAGCCATCTCATCCAAGCCAGACTTTTATCGACTGCCTGCCTGTCCTCACCTTCTCATTCCTGTCCTTTCAGACACACAGGAGGAGGAGGGAGTCCTGACAAAAGAGACTTGACAAAGACTATTTCAATTCCACAGAAAAACAGTTTTTCGCTTGCATTGTCACTTGCACACATTTTTTACTGGATGTGTGGTTAGGTAATCAAGCTATTTACTCAAGCCTAGAAAGTGCCTCGTTGTTGTCATGGCAACACACAATAGCTTGGGGATGTGATAAACAATTCGTTTCAGGGAATTAAAGGATTACACTCATAATGTTGTCATTAAATATTAAGTCAAAGTCTCCACACAGAAATATTGATGGGATTCAAAGGTCATTAGACAATGTTGTGTGTGAGAGTGTTTATCTCTGTGTGTGTGTAAATGAGAGTCCCCATGTGTGAACCTCTTAATACTCTCAGTGTAAAATGAAGGGGGCATTACACAAGTTCATTTCCTGTCGCCAGTAGCTGTTTTGGGAGCCTGCTGGAGGCCCCCTGGGCAGCAGATCCCCACAGAGCTGTCTGGGTTCCCTCTCACATCCTGGGCTTTCAGACACTCTGGGTTGAACTTCAAAGCCTCCTCTGATGTGCGCCAGGTTCAGCACCATGTATTGACTAAGATCGAGCGCTTTTTTAATTCTACCATACCAAAGCATCAATCAGACTGCAGGGAGACAGACATGGGGACGGAAGGCCGAGGTGCAGAAGAGACAGTGAGAGACTTTTCAGGAGCAAACCGAGTCTCGAAACGAGCTGTCCAACTCCACACAGAGCAATATTCAATGCTGCACGCCCTACAAATGTGCTTCATGAAACAATGAAGCAGAGAGAAAGTCCCAAAAGCCTCCAGTCTGCTTTCCTCTCTCTCTCTCTCTCTCTCTCTCTCTCTCTCTCTCTCTCTCTCTCTTTCTCTCTCTCTCTCTCTCTCTCGCTCGCTCGCTCTCTCTCTCTCTCACTCACTCTCTCTCTCTCACTCCCTTCAGACAGCAACTTCCTGCTGGGGAACGCCCAAGGTCGCCGTGGCTACCCCATCGTGTACTGCTCGGACGGCTTCTGCAAGCTGACGGGGTTTGTGCGCACGGAGCTGATGCAGAAAACGTGCACCTGCCGCTTCCTGCAAGGAGCCGAGACCAGCGAGCGAGTGACCCAGCAGGTGGACAAGGCCCTGGAGGGTCAACAGGAGTACCAGGGGGAGGTCTGCTTCTACAGGAAGAACGGTTAGAGAGACACATACATGTACACACACACACACATGTACACACACATGTACACACACACACACACGCATGTGGGCAAGGTCCTCATCAGTCGAATGAATGTTATATTTTAACTAAGGTGGGTCAGATGGCTGAGCGGTTAGGATATCGGGCTATTAATCAGAAGGTTGCCGGTTCGATTCCCGGCCGTGCCGAGTGAAGTTGTGTCCTTGGGCAAGGCACTTCACCCTACTTGCCTCGGGGGAAATGTCCCTGTACTTACTGTAAGACGCTCTGGATTAGAGTGTCTGCTGAATGCAACTTCTTCTTCTTGATGAACCCCCAGGCAATCCATTTCATTGTCTTCTTGACATCGTTCCGATCAAGAACGAGAAAAGCGAAGTCGTTTTGTTCCTGTTCTCCTTCAAGGATAACACTGAATCGCATGGGAAAAGCCAACACAACAGCAGGAGAGGAGGTGAGCCAGCGTTTCTCCAGCAAACTCTCGCTGTTCCCTGTCTTGACCAGTGCAGGAGCTTCATGACATGACCCTGGGAATTGAGATGTTTAAAAGACCTGCTTTGTTCCGAGCAGGCATCTCCGAGGAATCCCAACATGGCGGTAAAAATAACCGTCGCTTTGCTCATGCCCGCGATCGAGGCCAGAGTATTCTGCACCACCTGGCCAACCTGTTCTCCAAGAGAGGCAAAGGCAAGCTGACCAATGTAAGTCTTACTTCTTTCTGTGAATTGTTCCTTCATTATAACTGACGCTGCTTCACCGTGTAGAAACTTTCAATCTCCAGTGTATGTAGGAGGATGCTTCCCAACTTCAAAAATGTGTCTGTTGGATTTCATTCATGTGTCATTCGGTGAGGTAAAGTCTCCATTTGGGAAGGCAGCTCAGATGACACAAGCTAGTTTCTGAGTATATATATGCAGCTAAATCTTTATATACCACGGTGACATTTGATGAATCTTCTAAGGAAGATTGAGCTTGCCTCAGTTGTGACTGATCCGACCGCTTTTCAAAGCCCGGGTAGATGGTGGTGCAGGGGTGGCCTTTGCTTTGGTGCTGCTGCTGGTGTGTTGGTGAGGGCGGATCACCTTACTAATGAACAGGAAGTGCTGGAGGAATGGTCGCAGCATGTCACAGCAGGTCCTCATAGAGAGAGACGGGATATTTTTAACCTTCTGCTCATTCATCCGAAGCACACAGCATGAGATCAATGTTATTTGGTTTTTCAGCCTCTCTGTTTTTACCTTTAAATACAGTCATGGGTCTAACTGAAATGTCTTCGGGACATTACATCATCTTTTCTCTCACATGTGCCAATGAAAACAGCCTCAACTTGCCCCTTGTGTTACACCTGTTCAGACTGCCAGAGTGTCCTATTTGTGGTTAACCCATAGGCTTACCCCACATCCTGTTAGTTACCCTAGCCCACTGAGGTTCCTATGGTCTCTACTGCAAAGTGATTCTGATCTAACAATGTAATTATTTAAAATCTACTAATCTACTCACAGTACATCTCTGGTGCTATTCATGGTCCCTATGGATTCTATGTGGTGCGTCATCCCTCTCTCCCTCCTTCCTTCCTCCCTCTCTCCTTCCTCCCTCTCTCCTTCCGCCCTCTCTCCTTCCTCCCTCTCTCCTTCCTCCCTCTCTCCTTCCTCCATCTCTCCTTCCTCCCTCTCTCCTTCCTCCATCTTTCCTTCCTTCCTCTCTCCTTCCTTCCTCCCTCTCTCCTTCCTCCCTCTCTCCTTCCTTCCTCCCTCTCTCCTTCCTCTCTACCCTCTCCTCTCCTTCCCCCCCCCCTGCAGAGTGTGTTCCAGAAGCCCTCTCTTCCTGAGTACAAGATGGCAGCTGTGCAGAAGTCCCGCTTCATCCTGCTGCACTACAGCGTGTCCAAGGCCCTGTGGGATTGGCTGATCCTGCTCGCCACGTTCTACGTGGCCATCACGGTGCCCTACAACGTCTGTTTCGTCAGCCACGACGAGGACAGAGACTGTGACTCCTCCTCTCGTAGCACCATTGGCAGTGACATTGCCGTGGAGATGCTTTTTATTCTGGGTGAGCCAAAGCCAGAGGAGGAAGCCAGGTGTTTTTCCTGCAGTGAATTACGTTGCATAAATCTCCCCGAGTCAACTGTGGTGGTTTCCTTGGCCGCAGGTCACCCGTTTCACCTCCCACCTCTCTTCACCCTGGCTGGGTGTCTCCGTTGCCACGGGTTACACATTATAATCAGAGCCTCCCTCGTTTTGGGACCACTTTCTGCTCGATGGGAGAGACAGAAACGTTTTACCACAGCTGTCATGGGGTTTAGATTTTTGTGTTCTGAATGTTTTTGTGTCATACTGAAATTATCATTCGAATCATGGGGGAATTAGGATGTGATTGTTCACACCTGCATATGTTTCTATCGACCCCTTCGCTTGACTTGCTCCTTCTTGTACAGATATCATCCTGAACTTCCGCACCACCTATGTGAGCCAGTCTGGTCAGGTGGTGTATGATGCCCGCTCCATCTGCATCCATTACTGCACCACCTGGTTCTTTGTCGACCTGATTGCAGCTCTGCCCTTTGACTTGCTGTATGCCTTCAACATCACAGTGGTGAGTGTATGTGTGTGTGTGTGTGTGTCTGTCCATATGCCAGTGTTGTGTGACACAATTTCTCAAAAAGCCGTTCTCACAAGTGAGATAGCATTTTCCTCTTGCAGTGTAGGAACAGAACAGGGGGCATAGACATGAGTCCATTTCTACTCTTTATTTCTACTCCCTTTCCTTCTCTTCTGCTCTGACAAAATGGTAACAGTGGCCTTTGTTGACTTCTCTGTCCGTATATTTATGGACACCATTACTGTGTAGCATCTCGACTTGATCTGTCTCTGGTTTAGGACGCTCTGGGCTGTTCCCACCTGCCAGCGGGGCAGCAAGCTGTTTCTCACAACTATTATTATGATGTCGAACGGCAGGAGGAGGATGACTGGTAATCATCCGAGCAAAAGGATAGACGTATGAGGCTATTTGCTGCGACCCGGGCCCCAGTGTGTGTGTGTTTGAGTGTGTGTGACGTGTTCTTTCCTCTCCAGACCTCTCTGGTCCACCTGCTGAAGACGGTGCGTTTGCTGCGCCTGCTCCGCTTGCTTCAGAAGCTGGACCGTTACTCTCAGTACAGCGCCGTGGTTCTGACTCTGCTCATGTCTGTGTTCGCCCTGCTGGCACACTGGATGGCCTGCATCTGGTACGTCATTGGCCACAAGCAGATAGAGAGCAGTGACGCTGTCACCTGGGACATAGGTGAGCCCAAGTCTCTGTGTGTGTATGCTATTGGGTGTGTGTGTGTCTGTGTGTGTGTGTGTGTGTGTGTGTGTGTGTGTGTGTGTGTGTGTGTGTGTGTGTGTGTGTGTGTGTGCGGGGCGAGTGCGTGTGTTTCTGTGTTTGTTTGTGTGTGGACAAATGGGTCACACACTGGCAGGAAATAACCAGTTCAAAGATGCACCCATCCAATTAAGCTTACCTCTTTGTAATGAATCTGTATAACAAGGGGACCAATTTACCGTTCCTGGTAGTAAGCTAAGCTAAGTGATGCTATACAGTAACACTTCCTAGTTGCATGCTGTTCCTGGATATCCCCGAATGCTTGAGTAGACATACGTCCTCTACCTTACACCCCACCGGAAGTGTAGGTCACAGAGTAATTGCCCCTCAGGGACTGGGTTTAATGTGCTGTAACAAAGCCCCCAGAAAGGATGTCTCATTCCTCGGTATGACACCTCCTCAGGGATAAGGCTCACTGCTCTACCACTGGCTCACCTCTTTGTCTCTCTGTCTCTGTCTCTGTCTCTGTCTCTGTCTCTGTCTCTGTCTCTGTCTCTGTCTCTGTCTCTGTCTCTGTCTCTGTCTCTGTCTCTGTCTCTCTCTCTCTCTCTCTCTCTCTCTCTTTCTCTCTCTCTCTCTCTCTCTCTCTCTCTCTCTCTCTCTCTCTCTCTGTCTCTCCATCTGTCTCTCCTGTCTGCCTGCTCTCTTCTTCTCTGGTCCTTCAGGTTGGCTGCAGGAGCTGGGGAAGCGACTGGACACCCCCTACATTAACAGCACGGTGGGCGGCCCCTCCACGCCCAGCGCTTACATCGCCTCACTCTACTTCACCCTCAGCAGCCTCACCAGCGTGGGCTTTGGAAACGTGTGTGCCAACACAGACGCTGAGAAGATCTTCTCCATCTGCACCATGCTTATCGGGGGTCAGTTCAGTCAGGCCTGGGGGGGAAATCACTCCTAGTATAACTGTGGTGCTTTAACCATCCAAATATAACGACAAAGGGTTCCGAGACTCCATAAATCCTGTTCCTCTTTTCCTCCTCCTCCTCCCTGTGTGTCTTCCAGCCCTCATGCATGCGGTGGTCTTTGGCAACGTGACCGCCATCATCCAGCGCATGTACTCGCGCCGTTCGTTATACCACACGCGCATGAAGGACCTGAAGGACTTCATACGTGTGCACCGCCTGCCCCAGCTGCTGAAACAGCGCATGCTGGAGTACTTCCAGACGACATGGTCTGTTAACAATGGCATCAACGCCAACGAGGTGTGGAGATGAGAGATCGGAAATTACACACTTGACCGACTGCTGTTCTGTTTTTCATGCATTTCTGATTCGAAATGATGCACCTAAGCAATTAAAGTATGTCTCACTAGCCAGGGAGACAGTGGCAGTGGTGCTCAGGTTTTCATTTGCAGGTTGCTATGGGTGTGGGTGGTGTTGTCAGGTTGTGTGAATGCTTCGGCTTGGGGAGGTTAGGCTTTGATTCAGAAATGTTACTTCTCCACCTCTACCTTTCACAATCTAACTCTTGTTCTCTGAAGCAAGCACCTATTTTACTGAAAATAATTGGTATTTAAAGAAAGCCAAACTAGACCAGGGACGATTTAGAAGGGATTTTCACAGTTGAAATAGAGCAGAGAAAACTCATCAGCATCTCTCTAATTTATTCATTGCCAAACTAACAGACTACACCAGTTTTCTACGCAACCTGCTGGGTTTTCGCACCCCCGTTGTTACATTGCCTCACCCTGCAAACATGCTATCAAGTTTCAGTGAAATACCAACCACGCATCTGCATCTCAATGTACAGTACATACCTTTCTATAACCCTAGCACATTGTGGAGCAGGTCACTAATATTCATTCACTGAGTCGCTATCAAACTGGTACTGGAGAGCGCATTGTCGATACGTCTCACAGACATCAGATAATGTCTCACAATGAGATCGACCTTTCTCCTTCACCGTCTAAATCTCAACCTCTCCTCCTCCCGGCAGCTCCTGCATGACTTCCCGGACGAGCTGCGGGCTGACATCGCCATGCACCTGAACAAAGACATCTTGCAGCTGCCCGTGTTTGAGCATGCCAGCAGGGGGTGCCTGCGCTCCCTGTCCCTCCACATCAAAACCTCCTTCTGCGCCCCGGGGGAGTACCTCATCCGCCAGGGGGACGCTCTGCAGGCTAACTACTTTGTTTGCTCTGGCTCCCTGGAGGTGCTGAGGGATGGCATGGTCCTGGCTATACTGGGTCAGTCTGGATCTAATCTGGCCCTGCTCTCCATGTCTCCTCTGTTGCCTCAGAGCTCAGTCTTATATCTCTGATATGTACTCCCTTCTCCTTTTTGGAGCAGCATGTTTTCACCCGTTAAATCTTAAACCGATCTGTGTAGGCAAAGGTGATCTGATTGGAGCGGATCTGCCAGGGCATGATCAGGTGATCAAGACCAATGCTGATGTAAAGGCCCTGACCTACTGTGACCTGCAGTACATCAGTGTCCGGGCCCTCAGAGAGGTCCTGGGACTCTACCCAGAGTACGGCAACCGCTTCAGCTCAGACATCCACCATAACCTCACCTACAATCTGAGAGAGGGGAGTGAAGCAGAGGTCGGAAACACACACACACACACAGACACACACGTTTTGTTACTGTGTATGCTCTTGGTCGTGAATTTGTCATTAATGTTGAATACTGTTTTCAGGGACTGATAAGGTTTTCACGATCCCCAAGGCTCTCTCAGGTAAATGTGTCTGGAGTAATTGCTCCAGCCTTTTTCTGTTGATATCTCTCCCTCACATTTTGTCATAGTGTCGCAGTTTGGTAGTTTGAATGTGAAAGTAAGGCTAAATAAAATACCAACTAAATGTTTTTTAGTCTAATGACAATAAACTTTTATTTTTTCTTTGGTCATGACATGATAATTTGTGGAAGTATACTTCAATGCACTTGATTTACTCAGTTTACCTGATTACCTGCAAAAGAAGGAATACTGGGTGTTTTATAACCTAATTACGTGTTTATCAAGACACAAAATATATATATATTCATAGCATGATTTCTAAAGCCCAATAGATTTCACGATGATCAACCGGAAAAAACGGTCCTTTATGTATTGGTTCTGCAATGGATGCTCCCTACATTCCGCTGGTGTTGCTAAACTGACACACTCTCTTCCACAGGACCGGGTTGGCAATGACCCCAAACTGCCCTATATTTTGAAGGCAGAGGATGTGGATCTGGGAGAGGACACAGAACATTCTGGGGCCTCGCACCAAGGAAGGCTGCCGCTGCTGCTTGGGATCAACAGCCCTGTTCAGCCTCCCAGCCTCAACACCTTGCTGGGGGAGGAGCTTCGCCATATCAATGCCCTCCGTCTGTGTCGGTCGCCTGTGCAGGACTTTAGAGGTCGTAGCCCCTCCCCTCAGCCGCTGTCCAATGAGGAGCTTTCCCCATCTCCCTTTCCCAGTCGTGTCACAGATCCAAGCTCGTTTTATAGGCCGGCAAAGGTACTGATCCCCTCCCTTCACTGTGTCAGCCCACTAGACCTGAGTCCCAGGTAATCCTCAATATGCATTTCAAGTATAACATGTATGATTTACATCAATAATATCAATCTTATTATTTGTAACAGGCATCCATCCAGCCAAGAGTAAGAGTCTCTTTGCCATGTCTTTCAGGGTTGTTGATGGAATTGAGGATAATGGACATGCCTTTCACTTCAACATAGAGCAGGGTGACACAAAGACTAGCAGCAATGGTAAGGGCACCGAGTACTGTGCTGTGTGTACATGCTGATAGGTGGCATGACAATAATCGAGTTGATCAAGGAGTGTTAATGATCTCATCTTTCCACAATTCCCCACATAGATCCTTTCCAGATAAGCGCTAACCTCCTCCTGGAGACAGAGGAGGTGAGACAGAACATCAGCAAGCTAAACCAGGAGGTATGAACCGGCAAATGTCAACTAATGGATGCATAAATGAACCAGGCAGCATGTCATTGGATCATTAAAGAAATGAGATTCTGCTTTTTGACAAAGAGAGCAGAAGCTGCAGAAGCTGCTAACTCAGTCTGTACTCTACTTTCCTTGCACCCTTAAGGGCTGGGTATCTAAAACCAGGCCATGTCTGACACACTTTCAGCCTTAAGTACAACTCAGAATAGGCCTATGTAGGGAGAAAGTTTTAAAAGTAAGTGTTCTTAAAAGGAAGTGATAAAAGGGTTGTTCTAAATATAAAAGGGGCATAATTTCTATTTTTTCTTCCATTCAAGATATACTTATTATTCCCTTTTCATTCCACTCTCTCTCTCTTTTGTTACAGATGACCAACCTCAGCCACGAAGTGTCCAACTTGACCAAAGAGCTTCATGAGATGATGCATTTTCTGCAGACCCATGTGAGCACGCCTCACTATTCCTCCTCCATGTCCACATATCCCTGTGGAATACAAATAGTTTCCAATCCCACCGGCAATGTGACTGCAGGCGATGATTGGCAGACGCAACTGTCTTTCAGTATGCCTACCAGGCCTCATCTCCACCACGAACCAATCAGTCAACCTACTAGGAATGTTTGTGGCTGCAGTGGGGTGCCCACCCAGAGTAGAAGCCCCAGCCTGGGCCATATGGTTGAGATGGAGCACCTTCATCGACCATACAGCCCCAGGTCATCTTGTTTGCACCAATGCTGCTCTGATAGAGGCATCGCTACTGGTCAGGAACCTGAGGCCCAGTATAGCCCCTTTCAGGCCTCCAGAACAACACCCAACTCTCCCTACATGGCCCACTCACACAACCGGATTGGCATATCTCATTTAAATCTCAGATCTAATATTCAGGGATTCCCCGGGACTCTTCAAAGCCCTCAAGATGATTACAAAGCCTCCTTTCCTGTCATTAGCAGCTCTCGCCCCCAGTGTTCCCCAGGAAGTCTCAGTCAGTCTCACCCTTCTCTGAATGTGCAGGTCAGCTCTGACCTAACCCAGTCCCAGGGTAGCTCCGCCACACCCATCCATGCCAGCCTCACCCCTACAGGTCAGCCTCGGCTCCACACTGCCTTTAGCTCCCCGACAGCCGAAGGGGTCTACACTTCTGTCGGCATCCCACCCAATCATACCCCCCAGGGCTCTCTCAGACAAAATTACCTGGTAGGCTCCAGCTCAGTCCTTAACACCAGCCAGGACCTTCCCCTCAGTGTGCTGGGGCAGTTAGCGGGGGCAAACTGCAGAGAGCCTAAGTATTCCCAGGCTCAAGGGACCCCTGTCAGGACAGATAGCGACACTGAGCCACCTGAGGGGACTAGCGACTTTACACCCGGGATGAACATCGAGCCGCTTTGGGGCTTGGAGGTGGCACATAAGTAGCATCCCAAATGGGATCATATCAAGGACACATAACCTTACTGCTGTGCTTTTATGGGTTGTAAGGCACAGCATGGAAAGCTACTGAACCTCAACTACCAGTGTTATTGTATTATGGTCTTAGATCAACATAAACATAGTAAGTTAGCATAATAAGGTTGGTCAACTTCAAACTGCAAATGCACCCCACTATTTAGTAATTCATCATGCATCAATGTTGAGATCAAATAAAACCACAGGGGTTGTTTATTATATTCATGTACAAAATATCCTATTTTGCTTGTCCAGGGTTTCTTCCTCCACTGTTGTGTACAGCACTTATGTCGTAAATTGAAGTTGTGATTTTAAAATAAAAATGTTCAATGGTCTCGATTTAATCTCATATTTGTTGGCAGCGATTGTGACCGAATTAATATTTAGTTGGACCAGTACCTGTATGTGTAGGAGTATGTGGTAAGCTATGTTTTTGATCCAGCAATAAACCACCGAGTCTGCAGGGTCTGCAGCGTCACTAAACGGTGATTAATGCTTATTGCATAAAATGCTAAACAACACTTATTGTGGTTGAAAAGGAGTTATGTCATCTGATCTGATACAACCACTGAGAAGCCACTGGCTCCAGCACATAAACTACAGATCCCAAACCTTTAGCAATTCCGACTACTCAAAGAATGGTATTGGTCAGTGCCCCGGTGACAATAAGTGGGAGGATCCCGGAAAAAAAATCCACAAATCGGAAGTGAAGGCCGGGGCAGCCGATCTTAGTGACGTTTTGGACAGAAACTAATCGAAGTCAAAATAGAGAGGATTTTGGCACACGGGGGGCATACGAAGAATAAGGTGGAGTGTGAATTTGTATCTCATAATCACCGGTGAGGCGTAAATCACTAATTCTAGTCTGGATTCTCTCTTTGAAATTTTACAAAACCGACCTGACAACTGACTGTCGACTGTCCGAGTGGTCTCGTAGTACGCGTTAGCTAGCGAGCTAGCCAATGATTCTGGTTGTTTTGCTACAGTAGCTACTACTAGTGCTACTAACTGTTGGTTAATTAGCTTAGCTAACGAAGCTGATCAATATACTAACATCTTCATATAACGACTGGGTGGCTATATAAGAATATCTTAATCGAATTAGGAAGTGTTATATATAATTATCAATTTCTGTCCTACACCCAGCCATGGCTAACGTTACAGTAGGTAGGTAGCTCGCTAGAGCTATGTACAGTAGACTGTCAGCCAGGAGCAATCTTTTGAGTGATATTATTACTTGCTAGCCGGCTAGCTAACAGTGTTAGCCCTCCTACTATCGCCTCCAGCTACTAGTACCTAAAGGTATGTGCGAACGAAGTTATCCTTTGGCTAGCTGAACAGGTTAGCACATATTGAATTATTTCAACCTAAATATAAGTTATCTAGTGCTAGCTATCCCAATGCACCTCGGTAATGTAATGTAGCTATCTAGCCTTACTTGCTAAACCAGATAGCCAGAGCTGGCTAGGACGTTTAATTGGTTTGCCACCTAACGAGATATTTTGTGGACAGGCTAGCTAGTGACTGTTTAACACCAAGTCTAGTGGATATCTATTAATGTATGCCTATGTTATCTATATAACTTGACTCAGTCATGATCAGTGCGCGGTACACACGTTTGATACAGTTGTACAATGAATCAGCTACCAAGTACCTCTGATTAATCAGCTAGCCTATTAGCTAGATGATAGTATATCGACTAGACTACTTCGTGGCAGCAGAAGGAATATGGCACATTTCTCAAGTCTTACATGTTCATGGTATATTTATTATAGGGTTGTCCATTCAAATGGCCTCCTGTAATGTGTTTGGTTGTTTTTGATGTTGCCAAAAGAACATGTGTGTTTTTGTGATCCAACTAGTTAGTCTTGGTAACTGTTTTGAAAGTTTCATGTGACAGCAATGGTAGATGGATAGGCTAGCTAAGAGGAAGTTGGAGACTTGTGGTTTTGTTAGTAAATTAGCCAGCAAGCTAGATGGACGTGTCTTGTGCACTTTGCTGTGCAGTTTATAGTTTTATTGGACCTTTGAGACAGATTTTCAGAAACTTGTCAAAGCTGCTTCCATGTTATGAATTGGACTTTGTCCCACCCCACTACTAAAGAACAATGTGGTACATGAAATACACAAGTAGACAAACTGAATATATTATCTGTATGTGTGTCCATGCATACTTAAAACTTAAACATACAATCACACTCAACTTCCTTTTGCTTAGTCAGGGTCTCTGGTTGTGGTGACTCCACCCACTCACGCCTGCATTCTTTAGCTCAGCTACAAGGATCACAATGTAAAATGCAGTTATCAGAAGGCACAAACTCAAGGGTACAAGTAATGCTTGAGGCGAAGCTGTGTTCACAATGATGGGAAATGGCCCATATTCTGAATATTAGACTTAATATAATTGGACAAGGGTCTTGTTGACCATACACAAGCTACTGCCATATATCATGGAAACTGTTTTCATTACCACGTTTACAAAGCAAACATCATTTAAATAACTTCACAGTTGTTATCAGGTTAATTGAGTTGATCTTCTCACAATTCCCGGTTTTAAATGTCAACGGGCTGGGGCCTACTTGTGTGCTGTTGTAGATTGCAAGAATCTTTATACATTAATTTGACATTGGTTCTTAGTGTGAAAGTGGTTTAAGAGTGCTTAAAAATGACTGGATCAATAATATAGACCCAAACATGAGGAATGACAGTCAGTAAAGGGACAGTGGGACTTGACATAAACAACATTTTTTTGTGACTACTTGTTTCTAGGTAGGTCAAATGAAGTCTGTGTGGCCTGTTGTGTTTACATGATTTGCAGGAATTTATGACTAATATGGTGCAGAGTTGGAAGTATGAGTCTGTGCATGTTGCCAACATATTGCCTTCATATGTTCTATGATTGTCTGGGTGGTGCCTTTCTGCATGATGCTAAGTGCTTCAATATCATCCTGATAGGAGCTATATGAATATTTCACAATCCCTCTCTTGCCGCCTCCTCCTTCTCCTCCTTATGTGACCCGTCTGCCTCCCTGCCTGTCTCACTGACCCACTTCACTGTGGTTCCAGGGCCCATTAGAGAGGCCATTAACCCAGCAAAGGGGAAAGCTGCTGTTTCAGACGCATGTCTGTCTCTCAGTGTAAGACACAACAGCCCCAGCATGCCTAGACCTGAGCGAGCCATCCCTGTCTAACTGTCAAAGTCTGCTTGACGTTAACCCTTTATGGATGTGATTTATGAAACTTAGAGGGGAGAGGAGAACAGAGTAAAGCAGAGTACAGTAGAGTTTTGTAAAGTCTTCATGAAGTACTCATCAATGATGCAAACCTATTTTTGAAAATAAATCGCAAATATATATTTTTTTTTATTAGAAAAATATTTGCAAAATGTTTTGTAGAAAATATATATATTTTTACTACAGACACACCAAGAATTGTGTTGAATGAAACCTTATCCTTGACTGTAAACAGAAGATGCTTTCAGTTTCAATGTTGCTGCGTATCAGCAAACACTGCACTGCTTGCTTATCCAACGTCTCCTATCAGTCTTGCCACCCTTCTATCCTGTTGTTTCCTATGTAGTCATCATCCTGGGGCTGAGAACTCTCTTCTCCCTTGTGTCGTTATGCCTTGTTTTGATTTGGCTTAGGCCTAGGGCACAGAGCCTGCTGACCACAACCATTTGCCTTATTTGCTCAGTTTGTCAAAACTGTCAGTCACACTTGCTGTTCCTGCTTGAAAACACCAGAGGCTAGGTTAAGCATTTCTAGTTAAAGAATTGCCTCAAACATTAGTTCTAGAATTATTTCCATTCGTCATTCGATTGAAAGGTTTATTTTGAGAATGGCTGGACACTTTCCTAGAAATGGGAAAGTTATCAAGTAGTTTGCACATTTCTATTGGCCTTCCTGCCATGTTAACAGCTTCCTCACGTACTGTGCAGAGCATAAGAAGGTGAAACCTCAGCTTTTCTCATTGGTATTCCGATGAATAACAGCCTGTTGACCCATTGAATAGAGAGGTTGTTTCACCCTCCAGCCTCTCTGTAGTCTTTCAAGGAATACCTCAGAGTGCAGGCCCATGTGTAGGCAGTCGTCCAGGTCCTGGCTTTTGATGTGTACTGGTCTGTGGGGCCTTTTCCTCCCAGGCTGGTTAGGCTTCCTGCCCACAAATGTGATCTCCTATCACATGCTGAGGATTAGACCGGGGCCGGGCTGGGGCAAAGGGCCAATGGCTAATACACTCTTTTCCAGTCAGCCTCTCTCCTGTATTCAGGTTGACTCTCTCTCCAGTGTCATGCATTTGTCTTTGATCTGTATTTCCTGTGACAGTGACTGTACTTTAAATGTTATGTTCTCTTCCTCACAGTCCTTTTCACTGTCGTCTCTTATCAAACTTTTGTTTGCTTTGTTTTTCTTATCCAGTGTATTTTTAGCTTAACCCTAATTCAGCGTGCAACATTAAACCGAAAGATCCATAAAACCTACGACTAAAAGATCAATCTCGTTCAAATCTGTGTTTGAGCTGTAAAAAATGCACAAGACTGCTTCATGCTACTCCTATCTTCACTTCCGGTTGCGAGAAGAATTACATTTCCTGTCCCTCCGGCTGAGCAAAAGCAGACCCACTTGACCAATGTAGATCACTGAAGACTGTTTGTTTAGTTGATGTTTAGAACGATTGGACAATGTCAGCCTTAGTTTGGCAGATATGAAAAGATAGTAATGAAAATTAAATAAACAAATGATGCAAAGTTAGATGTAGCTTGGAGAGGTAATTATGCCTGTGACTCAGGAGACGGCCAGCAGTCTCAGTTCCTCTATGGACACTTTCAACGTCATTCTTAGGTCTGTGTGTGGTCTTCGAAATGATTCAAACATGCCTTGGTTTGGATGCCTAGCTAAAATGGTGTCTCTTTCTAAGCACACATAATAACTGGTTGTGTTCACTCATCCTGTCTGTAGGACTAGTGCTGCATTAGGTTGGATGATAAAAGGGAATGTCCACTACCAGTTTAAGTTCTTTAGATGAAATTAAATATGATTCAGTGATAAGCTTCTGTCTGAGAACAATTGTAGTTTCAGTTAGACACTGATAACATGATGCTGGCTAGGAATCCGTTTCAACAACACCATCAAAGCCAATGTCTGACATATAATAATAATGTTTGTTAATAAAGTTTACTGTTCTTCTTTGCTGCACAATTGGCTATTGTTTACATGTACTGTGGGGAAATGCCTAACATCGCCTTGCATCTCTTCAGGTCTTAAAGGTGAAGAGCCCTACCTTTTGGCCTCCTCAGTGTCCAGCTTTGACAGAGTTCAGCTTCACCCAGCCTGCCTCAGCCCGCCCCGGCCCCGTCTCCAGCCTCCGCTCCAGCCCCTTCCACTAACCTCCCTCAGGCCTCCACATCCACCCAGAGCTGACCCCTCTTCCTGTCTTCGCCGAGCCGTCAGATCAGCACCATGGCAGGTCGAGGAGGACCGGCACGGACCAACGGCGCAGCTGCGAGCAACAAGATCTGCCAGTTCAAGCTGGTGCTGCTGGGAGAGTCAGCGGTGGGCAAGTCTAGTCTGGTGCTGCGCTTCGTTAAAGGCCAGTTCCACGAGTACCAGGAGAGCACCATCGGAGGTAAGCGGCTCCACTCGTCCAATGTTTACGTTTATATTTAGTCATTTAGCAGACGCTCTTATCCAGAGCGACTTACAGTAAGTACAGGGACATTCCCCCCCGAGTCAAGTAGGGTGAAGTGCCTTTCCCAAGGACACAATGTCATTTTTGAACGGCCAGGAAATGAACCGGCAACCTTCTGATAAATAGCTCGATTCCCTAACCGCTCAGACATCTGACCCCAGTGGACCGCTATTGGCCTAAACATGTCAGCTGTTATTTTATTTTTTGTCTCCTGTATCTCAGTTGTTTCTTTAAAATCAAAAAGATCAGCAGCGGAAAAGATATAACCCTAATTGGGTTGATGGAATGCCTCATTGTGGAGCTGTGGCAGTGCCGACCTTGGCAGGTCTCAAGGCTTGCTCTGGGGCAGGAGCTGCAGAACCACTTTTTGGGAGCTAATAATCACCTGACCCTCATGTGCAGCCAGGTCTGTCACCCTGCCAGAAGGAGTGAAGAGTTGGGTTTTTGGACAAGTCTGAACCCAAAAATATCTGTCCAACGTTTTTGGTTTGAAACTCTCTTTACCCGTCTGAATTTTTTTTTTGTACCTCTGCATGCCCCTGAGGAAGCAGAGGATTGGACGGGCACTTTAGAGAGGAAGGAAGTGAACCAACAATGGGGTTTCCTGTACATGCTGTGCTAATAACTTAGCATATGTAGACCAATCAAATTATCTTTCTAGGTAAGGTTTAGAAGAGCCTGTCATGTTTCTTTATTAGATATAAAGTTTCTAACTGCAAAGCTTTGGCTAGGTAGCTAATGTGTAACTACCCTATGCTTCACCCAGTGTTCACTGTACAGCCAGATGTGCTGTATGCAAACTGTCGTGAACTGCTACTGTGATCCGATTTGAGGAAACATTCCCACCTTCCATGGACGCATTTCCTCTTCATATCATATGGAGCGTATTTTAGTGCATCCTGGCTTATCTGAAGCTGTAGAGACAGGATGCTTGGTGCTTACTCTAGCCAATGACTTGCCACGAGTCAGCGTTTTTTGGGGGGGGATAAACCTGTCGTCAGCTGCCTGGTCAAAGATCAGCTGGCTTAAAGAATGCAGGGCCATGAGTGCACTTTTTATTCTGTCATGTGACACAATGGTTTGAATATTAACACCCTCTCCCTGTGTCATGCTTCACAGATCTCTCTCTCAGACTCGCTCTCTCTCTTTTTTTCTACCTTTCTTTTCTAAATGTAAATGTATTGTCTAGGCTCAGTGTGAAAATGTTGTTTATATTCAACATTGTCCTCAAAAACATTTATTTTGCAAGCTCAGGTTTTAAGGTTTTAGTAAGGCCATAAATAATATAATTTCCTCTCACTCATAACTTGAGATACAATTTTGGATTGGAGTTGCTTTCAAAATGGAGCCTACTGAGCTTCAAATCTACAACAACATGTTGAGGTTCTGCTCTCGTCACCTTAATAAGTCTCCCCGTCGTGTCTTCTCCCTAGCTGCCTTCCTTACACAGACGGTCTGTTTGGACGATACAACGGTCAAGTTTGAGATCTGGGACACTGCAGGGCAGGAGCGGTATCACAGCCTGGCACCCATGTACTACAGAGGAGCCCAGGCTGCCATTGTGGTCTACGACATCACCAACACAGTGAGTCACTCGACGTGTGTGTGAGGGCCTTCCTAGGAGGTGCCTACCTTCGGCCCAGCGTTGATGGAGCCTAGGTTGATGATTAGTTGAAAACTCGAGTGGTGACAGACCTTTGCTCTAACCGCTAACCCTTCTTATATGAGACTTGGGAAACACTGATTTGAAAATTCTTGACGGCAACTTTGACCAATGTTTTTCTTGAAATTTCTACCGGTACAATATTTACATTTGAGGGAGGGGGTTGTAAGCATTCACTGATGCAACAATAAGCTGAAATTCCTTGTTCATCACAAGTCGGAGTATTAAATTCACATAAGCATGTCATTGTTTGATTTGAAAATAAAGGTGATTGTTATGATTTGATGGATACATTGGAACATAAAAATGCAGCAATCTTATCTGCATTTTCCTCCATATTGTACTGGTAACAATGTTATATTTTTAGTTGTACATCCCTTATATGTATAGTGGATCCTTTTGCGAGGCCTTGTGGATAACCCAGGGGTGAAACATTGTCTCTGCAGGACACATTCACACGTGCAAAGAACTGGGTAAAGGAGCTCCAGCGACAAGCCAGCCCCAATATCGTCATCGCACTGGCCGGAAACAAAGCTGATCTTGCCAACAAAAGAGCTGTGGACTTCCAGGTACAGAGGAAGGATCTCTCAAAATAACTGCAACCCATGGCATAGTCAACGATGGTTTCATAATAACATAAAGACACTTGTTTCTTACGAATACTGTTGTCCTAGTGGGGTTGTACATTTGCCATAACAGTCTGATTGATCTCCTTGGACCTGTCGTTTATCGTTGACAGGAAGCACAAGCATACGCAGATGACAACAGTTTGCTCTTCATGGAGACCTCAGCCAAGACTGCTATGAACGTCAATGAGATATTTATGGCCATCGGTAAGTGCATCACAGCACATTGTCTTTTTTTTTGTGTATGTTTATTTCACAGAGCCAAGTAGAGGATCAAGGATGTGCTTCTCTGCCCTCATTAGCCAAGAAGCTTCCCAAGAATGAGCCCCAGGGAGGAGCGGGGGCTGGCGGCCGGGCCAGAGGCGTGGACCTGCAGGAGGCTGCTCCACAGGGCAGGAGCGGTCAGTGCTGTGGGGGTGGAAACTAACTAGCGCACCAAAGCCAACGGAAGTAAACTCATCAACCAACCTGCAGTATCAACCAAGCAGACCAGACATCCACCAGCTGGCATACACACCCTATGGTCTGACCAACTACCAAGCACCAATCAACGAAGAGAGAAACATGCCCGCTGGCCAATCCACTGTCTGTCCAAGCCCATGGTTTCAGCAAATGATCAGACCAACAGACAAACAAAGAATTTGACCTACATGAAGATACCCAGTTTTAACTCTGCAGGGCATTTTGCAACCTATTATATTTCCAACAATGGACATTTGGTGGTGACACAATAAAACAACACAACAAGCAGGAACAAATAAAGAAGAAAAGATTGCTGAGGATCAATCGCACTTAATCGGGCCAGCTGCACGACTTTTTTCTCTGTATTTCTGTAAAGAAAAATAAAAAATCTGACGCAACTGGGAGGAATATTAACAGGCTCTTGGCCCTCTCCTTTCACTCCCTCTCCATTTCCCTCTCTCCTTGTCACTTTATGTACTATAATACTACAGTATTTTGTATAATGTCTCCTCCCACTGTTCAAACTCTAACCCTGTTTAGTTTTTGGTGGTGGATGGTTGTAGCAACTCACATTCATTTTCTCCAGCCCCTCAACAGTAATTTGGGATAAACGAATGGAGAGGGTTCAGCCCAAAAAGGAGTTTTGAAAATGGACAGTTATTTCCTTCCAGAAATAGCAGTTATGTAGATTAACTGAATTATTAAATTGTTATTACTATTGTTATTATCACTTCTTCTTTTGGCACACATTTTACAGTATGATTTAAAAGGTTAGACCACCTAAGGTTTTCTTAATCTATATCCAACCGTATACATAGTGCATTATTAACATTGTCACCAATCAGTCATTTTAGCATTATTGTAATATATCTGAGTCATCCATGTACAATGAAAAGAAGAAGAAAAAAAAGAAAAAAACATTAAACGGATCAAGCAAGATTTTTCTTGACCAAAATAACCAGTTTATGTATTAAAGACATGTTGCTGTATTTGTATCATTTTCTGCAACAACAAAAAAATATAACCAATCAGTAGCTATTGTGAATACAATACCTTCCCAATCTCTACATGATATTTTGTCACCCCCAATAATTTTGTGATGGAAAGATTTTTTTTATTTGTGTATGACTTTTTGTTGTGAAAATCTCTGGTATTGAGTGCACAGGTTCTGTCTTGTCAGCTCTGTGAATTCAGATGTTTTCAGTTTCCTTTTCTCTCATGTTTTATTTTTTTTACTTTTCGTATCAGGAAGGGATTCATTGGACCAGTGTTGCCTGCTCTGTTATGACATCAATGACAAGCACAACAAGACAGCTGCCGTTGCTGTGAAGTGGGGAGATACGGGGGGTGGGGCATGGCAAAGAGTATAGAAGCACTGCTTCTATGCTCTTTGGGCAAGGGTAGAGAAAAATAAATAATTTTACCAATAAATAACGGGGAAGGTAACTCGATGCCTGTCTGTCTTCTCATTTAATGTTTTATGAACGATGATTGGCAGAAAAACCTTGTATTTTCTGAGACCAGAAAATAACTCGGATTCTGAAAAAAATATATATATAAAAGTTAAATTGGTCATACTGAATTTCTCAAATGTCTACTGCCCATCCGAAGACTTGAAATACGATCCTGAAAACGGACCAGTACGACCTAGACCAGAATGTGAAGGCGCCGCCTTTCAACATTAATTGTATTTCATATTTTGACAAAATGATGCAACTTTACATCTTGTACTGACCCCTGGGAAATTTAAAATACATCTCTTCTACTCATCGAGACAAGTTTGAACAATATTTATTTCTTAATATCGTTGAAAAGACAGCTGCTTTCAGAGCCACACTACAATACCCATACTGCCTCGCTTACACAGGGGAGAGGTGAGCGACCCGACTAGGAGAGGAGTCTGGAACTATAGAACGGCCCGTGCAAGCGTGGTCTGCTGCTTTTGATATGTCGGATCCGGCTGTGCAAACCTTGCAACCGCGGCTGCTCCAAGCCCAAACTAGTGGATCGGCCACTGCAACCGTGGGGTCTGCATCAGGAAATACTAGTGACCCTGTCAGACCCGGCCTCAGCCAACAACAACGTGCGAGTCAGAAGAAAGCTCAAGTCCGTGCTTTCCCACGGGCGAAAAAGCTTGAAAAACTCGGCGTTTTCTCCGCTTGCAAGGTAATGGCTAAGCTAGCTAGCTTAGTTCAAAACAAAGCTGCAGGCAACTATTGGTCTGCTAGCTTAATTGCCTTCCTAGCCCCCGTAAATATACCAAAACAAAAAGACTACCATTATGCTTCAATCCATCTAGCTAGTTAGCTAGCAATCGTTAGCAAACTAGCCAACATTGTTTATTTGATTGTAGCCTGCTATCAAGTTAGCTAGCTCTGAGCTAGCTTACACATATCACTTATCTTTCTAGCTAACTAGGAACTCAGCACTAACCTCACACCAGTTTGTTAATAATAGCCTACTGTCATCAATCCCATTAAATGTGACTTATTTGTGTTATTCTACTTGATGTCTTGCTAAGTAGAAAGCGAATGACAACCATAAATGAACCACTTTGGCCCATTGTAGCCAGATACCAAAACAATGCGTCAACACGTATGACAATCCCCGTTCTCAGGCTAGTGACACATGTAAGTGCAATGGGTGGAAGAATCCACATCCACCATCAGCCACTCGCATGGACCTGCAGCAACAAGCGGCGAGCCTGAGCGAGTCCTGTCGCAGTTGTGGACATGATCTGGGTACTGAACTGTGCACATGATAATTTATGCCACTTTTTATACACACTGTCAGTTGTCCAGGATTAACACAACGCAAACAAGGGACCCTGTCTCTTTACTTTTGTGTGTGACTTGAAGTGAACTGTTATAGAGATGACCATTAATTAACTGTCAATCTCGTTGCTTCTCTGTCCGGGTAGCGGACCATGTGTCCCACCTGGAGAACGTTTCTGAGGAAGAGATCAACAGACTGCTGGGGATGGTTGTGGATGTGGAGAATCTCTTCATGTCTGTGCACAAGGAGGAAGACACAGACACCAAACAGGTCTACTTCTACCTCTTCAAGGTATCCACTATCCTCCCAGCCAAACTGACACAAAACGACAGACGTAACCACACAGTTGTTGTGTTCGCCTGGTTGTCTTAATTGTTGTTCTTCTGTTGTTCTCCCTTGCTAGCTGTTGAGGAAATGCATCTTGCAGATGAGCCAGCCCCTGGTAGAAGGGTCATTGGGAAGCCCCCCATTTGAGAAGCCCAACATAGAGCAGGTAAATGTTTAAGATTCCACTTCCATCCGCCATATACTACTACACTAATACAAAACTGGATTAGCAATGCTAGATGGTAGGATTTTTTGATGGTAGGATTGGTAAGTTATTTTTTTATTTTTTTATCAAGGGAGTGTTGAACTTTGTTCAGTACAAGTTCAGCCACCTGGCACCAAAAGAGAGGCAGACCATGTTTGAGCTCTCCAAGATGTTTCTCCTGTGCCTCAACTACTGGAAGCTGGAGACGCCCACACAGTTCCGCCAGCGCTCCCAGAAGGATGACGGCACTGCCTATAAAGTGGATTACACCAGGTGTGTTTGTGTTTCGGGTACTGCTCAGCAGATGTCTCAGCAGGGGGTCAGGTGGCTGAGCGGTTAGGGAGTCGGGCTATTAATCAGAAGGTTGTTGGTTCGATTCCCGGCCGTGCTAAATTATGTTGTGTCCTTGGGCAAGGCACTTCACCCTACTTGCCTCGGGGAGAATGTCCCTGTACTTACTGTAAGTCACTCTGGATAAGAGCGTCTGCTAAATGACTAAATGTAAATGCAATGTCTTCAAAATCGCTTTCCGAGTGTTATTCATGAATGCGTTGCTCGGTTCTGAATGGACGTGTTTCTTGTGTTTGTGTCTTAGGTGGCTGTGTTACTGCCATGTCCCCCAGAGTAATGACAGCCTGCCACGGTATGAGACCACCCAGGTGTTCGGCCGCAGTCTCCTCAAGTCCATCTTCACGGTGACACGGCGTCAGCTCCTGGAGAAGTTCAGAGTGGAGAAGGACAAGCTCCTGCCCGAGAAACGCACTCTGATCCTCACGCATTTCCCCAAGTTGGTGCAACCAGTCTTTCTGCATTTCCACCACAGCTGTCATGTGTTCACCCATATAAAACATGTGAGGAATCTGAGATGGGCGATGGATGGGTGTGGTTGTGTGTTGCAGATTCCTGTCCATGCTGGAGGAGGAAATTTATGGAGAGAATTCTCCCATATGGGAGGCAGACTTTACCATGCCTGCCTCAGACGGAACACAGCTGGGCCACCAGACAGGTGAGGGGGAGGGGGTGACCCCTGGGTCACCAGCTCCAAGGGCAGAATCATGACACGATACCAGACCTCTGCTGCTCTCAGGTTGTTACTGCACATATTGTATCTGTTACTGCGCACATATCAAAATCATTTGTTTTCTGACTAACTCTGTTCTGGGTTTATCCCGCCCTGATAGTGATCAGCCCAGCTGCAGTGTCTGGCTCGCCCTCCTTTACCAAGGGGATGAGCAGTGGATCCTCGCTGGGCAGTTTAGGGCTGGAGGCAGGGGCTGCAGAGCCCCCCACAGGTCAGGGTCTGGGTTTCTACTTGTGTTCTTGGTACGTTCCTGTTCTAGTCAGTGCCTATTGTGACATGTCCCTCTCTGGTCTGTTTCAGGGGAGAAGAGGAAGTTGCCGGAAGCTCTGACCTTGGAGGACGCCAAACGTATCCGGGTCATGGGCGACATCCCCATGGAGCTGGTGAATGAGGTCATGATGACCATCACTGATCCAGCTGCCATGTTAGGGCCAGAGGTGAGACCTTTTCAACTCCTCATAGTTTTCTGGTCACACATGTGTTTCTGGAGGCATTTAGAACCACAACCTTTTGCGAAGACGATGTCAAGCTGACACTTGTCATGTGTCACCAGACAAACCTACTGACTCCTAACGCTGCCCGGGATGAGACTGCCAGGCTGGAGGAGAGGCGGGGCATCATTGAGTTCCATGTCATTGGGAACTCACTTTCCCAGAAGTCCAACAAAAAGATCCTGATGTGGCTGGTGGGCCTCCAAAATGTGTTCTCCCACCAGCTACCCCGGATGCCTAAAGAGTACATCACACGGCTAGTGTTTGACCCGTAAGTTGCCATGACGGTTCTCTGCATGTCGCTTGGTCTTATGTCTTTGTTGACCGATTCATTCAATCTTTTCTCTCGTCCAATGTCCACAGGAAGCACAAGACCCTGGCTCTCATTAAAGATGGCCGTGTGATAGGGGGCATCTGTTTCAGGATGTTTCCCACCCAGGGCTTCACGGAAATAGTCTTCTGTGCTGTCACATCCAATGAGCAAGTCAAGGTATACACTAATTAACAGGAATGAATTAGTTTTGTTTAGATTTTTGTGACTGGATGTGTACGATCTGTGTTTTTTTTTTTCTCCGGACTTGATTCCTAATGATGTTAGGGCTATGGAACACATCTGATGAACCACCTGAAGGAGTACCACATCAAACACAGCATTCTCTACTTCCTTACATATGCCGACGAGTACGCCATTGGCTACTTCAAGAAGCAGGTACCATGTAGTACAGATTGATATACTTTTTTGAACATCCCCCATCTATCCACCATTTTGTCCCTCTCACCACTTTTTTTTTTTGGTCTTCTCAGGGTTTTTCCAAAGACATAAAAGTGCCCAAGACTCGTTACCTTGGTTACATCAAGGACTACGAGGGGGCCACTCTCATGGAGTGTGAACTCAACCCCAGGATCCCATACACGGAGCTGTCCCACATCATCAAGAGACAGAAAGAGGTGACCGCACGCCTCTCGGCCTTCCTCCTCCGTGTGCGCGTTCGCTCCTCGTCGGATGATTTCAAAGTATGAAGTCCTGCTTTTGTGTTCCCGCCTCTGACAGATCATTAAGAAGCTCATAGAGAGGAAGCAGAGTCAGATCAGGAAGGTGTACCCCGGCCTCACCTGCTTCAAGGAGGGGGTCCGGCAGATCCCCGTAGAGAGCATTCCAGGCATACGTAAGTGTGTTTCTTGTCTGTGGGCACAGTGGCCCATCCTAGATGATCTGTATGGCTTGGAATTAATTGTGTCCCTCTTTTAAACTTGGTTTATTTCCAGGAGAGACAGGATGGAAGCCTAGTGGAAAGGAGAAAGGGTGAGCTGAAAGCTTGTTTTGACGGAGGGAAATGTCATGTTGGCACTGCAGTCATACTGAATATTCCCAGCTCGAATGGTATTAAATGGACGTCCATGTCTTATAGGAAGGAGCTGAAGGATCCTGACCTGCTGTATAACATGCTGAAGAACCTCCTCGCCCAGATCAAGGTAAGATCCTACCTGACAGAGACTGGTGCAGGAGACCACGCCCCGTTTATTAAGCCCCTGTTGTGTGTCTTTGCCAGACTCATCCAGACTCCTGGCCCTTTATGGAACCAGTGAAGAAGTCCGAGGCTCCAGACTACTACGAGATCATTCGCTTCCCCATCGGTGAGTATCGTCTAAGGGTCATTCGCTGTCTTTCTAAGCATCGTAGTATCGCCTCAGTTATGCTAACCATTACCACACGACTCTGAACATCACATTGAAGTGGAGCCGGCTCTAAGAACTGTGGTCCTCTGTGCTGCTGTGCCCCTTCAGATCTGAAGACCATGACGGAGAGGCTGAAGAACAGATACTACGTGACCAAGAAACTCTTCATCGCAGACCTGCAGCGCATCATCACCAACTGCCGCGAGTACAACCCCCCCGACAGCGAGTACTGCAAGTGTGCCAACACCCTGGAGAAGTTCTTCTACTTCAAGCTTAAAGACGGAGGCTTGATTGAGAAGTGATTCCGGGGGGTTGGGGGTGGGGACTGTCGCGCGCAGCTCTGTGGAGGAGCAGTAGGCACGTGTGTCTCGCTCTCTCGCCCACTCGCTGTCTGGCTCGCTCGCTCTCTTACACACATTCAGAGCAGACGCACGGGAGCATCACTAGCCATCCTGAACTTTAATCTCATGGAGGTATTGAGTGTGTGTGTGTGTGTGGGGGGGGGGGGGGATGATGATGTATGTTATCGATGATTGAAGGGATAATGTGGTTTAGGAAATGGCGTTCCAGAAGAAAAATGGTGTTTGCCAGTAAGTGTCAAAATGTTTTTGTGCACCCTCTCCGTTCTGTGTCCCTTTCCTCTTCACTCCCACCCTGTGTGGTTTAGAATCCCAGCTCAGTCTGACGAGCTCAGTTTACGTAAGTCAATCAAGGACTAAGACTGAATGCATATTGCAATTGATGTACCAAAATTACTGGTTCCATTGTAGCATAAATCATCACAATCATCAATCACTCTTCATATGAGTTACCCTCAAGTTGCAGGGCAGCCCGTCCCCAGGGCTGTCCCCCCCCCCCCCCCCCCCCATCAGAGTTAGTAGAGGGTCCTGGCGTTACTTCAGAACGACTGACGAGGTGACCATGGTTCCTTAATGCACAGACAGATGAGTGCTTTATTTAGGTAATAATTGTTACTTTCACAGGATACTGGATCTAAGGACCTAAGCCGCTGTTGCCTTCCGTTACTGACATACACTTGAAAAGAGGCCAATGTACTTTGAAGGTATTACTGCAAAGACCCCAAGAGCAAGGCGACGGTCAGGTCCTGCTTGGCCTCCTCGCATATACACAGGTCCAAAATCCACCATCATATTTGTGCAGTGGGGATAATGATTAGAGAGCTACAGTAAAACGCGTACTGTAATTGAACTGTTAAGAATCACTTTTCTTTCAAAAGTATTGGCCAGTATGTGTTTTTGTGTAAAGGATATTAGATGTACAGGGGACAAAATATAGGTCGTAGAAGGCGTGGATTCAAATATTTATTTTTCCGGATGGTTCCAAAATCCCAAAAATGGATGTTTGGATGTTATCCAAACATGACTGTAAAAAAATAAACTAAAAAAACACGTTTCTAATTCCCCTGGCTGTTCTGCCCAGTCCTCAGTGTTCACCATGTCGTCCTGCTGGTTGTGCTGTTGCGATTCTTGACGCACAACGTTTCTGGTAGTGTTTCTACACTCCATACTCACTGACTGCATTGCTGTGTGGTGGAGCTCAGTGGATTTATACAATACAGATGTTATATCTCCTTTAAAATGGCCATGGCCTAATGCCACACAACACATAACAATCGGGTCAGTGATTGTAGTCCTCATCAGAAGCCTTGTTCGCTGTTATCTGCCAGACGTTAATGGGAAGTGACTTGTCTGTAGCGACTGAGCCTGCTTGCTGAGTGTCCACTGAACTGTGTGTGTGTCTGTGTGTTCATTTTGTACTTGAATCATGACTTGCTTCGAGTAACTGAAGTGATGTCAACGTTGCGTTATTCAGGGTTGTCAGTTATGTATCCCTCAATCTACCTATGCTGCATTTAAAACCTAAAATATGGACAGTCAGAGTGAAATGTCATGACCATGAAGACTGCTACAGTTTCATTAGTTATGGTTTGAAAGCTATTTACTGTAATATTGTTAATTGAAATAAAGATCTTTTATAATAAAATAATTGTTTTTCATGTTAGCTGGATCATATCAACTGGCATTAATGTATTCACAAAACCGTTGTTATTCTTAAATTAATTTACTGAAATATGTTACTTTCAATGTATTTACATTCAATTGAAAGTACTTTTTTTTGGTAAAGTGCTTCTACAACAGTGGGTAGGTTTTTGCAATGTTTGAGGAAGATATGTACGCATGGTTTCTTAGGGTAGTTTAGAAAACATCCTTCTTGGTTAGTGGGAGACTCCCAGTGTTGCAGGCCTTAGGTTTTGTTTTCCTGGTAGCAGGCACTAACAGACTAATGGGGCCCTCTTACAGGGCTGCTAGGAGGCTGCAACTGCCCAGGCCTGCTGCCATAGGAACTCAAATGTTGCCTTTGTGAACAGATTGCAAAGACTTCATGACAACTTATATAAGTGCTACCTAGCTATTGTTATTGCTGAAAAAATATTCAAAAAATAATCTTTAGCAACCACGAATCCAGACAGTGTCACTTCAAAGTGCCGTGTTTGATTGTCCATTCAGAGCCTCCTTAGAAAGGGCTCTTCTTTGCCTGTGATCGGTGAGGCTTTCGGTTTCGTTTCTCTTTATAGGTGTCTAGAAGGGTTGGGTTAAATGAACCAGATAAAGTCCTCTGTCCTCAATGCAGACAGAAAGGACTTGAAGGACTTAAAGAAGACTTGAGTCTGAGCAGCACTGTCAGACACACTAGCTGGGCTGATTTACCAACTGTTGGTTACAGTCCGCTTCTCTCTCTCTAGTTCCAGCTGTACATTAGAATGGCTGATTGTGGGTTGTATGACTACCAAGAGGAGGTGGTTCAGAGGGCCCTCCTGAGGGAGAACATCATCATCTGGCTTCCCACCGGCGGAGGAAAGACCCGTGCTGCCGTGTATGTGGTCAAGAGACACCTGGAGACCACCCCCGAGGCCAAGGTGGCTGTGCTGGTCAACAAGGTAGGCCTGCTTGAATGAAGAACTGCCATGGTTACGTACTCGCAAAACACTCACAAAATGTCTTTCTGAAATGAGGAGGATTTATAGCCTGTTTGTTCTCTCCCTCTAACCTTTGACCTAAAGTACTGCTGATAATAATCGACTGCTGATGTTTACGGTCGACCTGCTGTGTGTTTTACAGGTTCATCTGGTCGACCAGCATTTCAGCAAAGAGTTCAAACCCCACCTGGGCCATGATTACAATGTGGAGTCTGTCAGTGGCGACAGTAACGAGAAGGACTTCTTTGGCAGAGTGGTTAAGGACTGTGACCTGGTCATCTGTACGGCCCAGATCCTGGAGAATGCCCTGATCAACACAGAGGATGATAAACATGTTGAGCTTACAGGTGAGTCATTCATTCAAAATCAATAACCACCAGACAGTCGGATTCTGCGATTCATGTGTTTGAAGGTGTCTCGGGGTGGCCCATTGAGGAACTGTGAAATGACTCCTGTGACGTCCTAATTGATTCGTTGATTGCTGAGATCAGTGACACCTCGGCATAATTTGGTTCAAAGAGCCATGTGCTTAGCAGCGATACCTTGTACATAACAGTAAGCATGGCTCTCATCCCACCACAGACTTCACCCTACTGGTCATTGACGAGTGCCACCACACGCATAAGGAGGGGGTGTACAACACGATCATGCATCGCTACGTGGAGAAGAAGCTGAAAGGCGAAAGGAATCTGCCTCAGGTGCTCGGCCTCACCGCCTCTCCTGGAACAGGGAAGGCCAAAACCCTGGAAGGAGCTGTGAAGCATGTATTGCAGGTGTGTAGGTCTGCCTGTCTGTCTCAGTCTGTCTGTCTGTCTCTGTCGGCCTGTCTGACAGTCTGTCTGTCTCACCCAGATCTGTGCTAACCTGGACTCAGCCATCGTTTCAGCTGAAACCCATGCCTCTGAGCTGAAGAAGAAAGTCCCTAAACCTAAGAAAAGGTTTGACATTGTCGACAAGAGGCCCGAGGTGAGCCAACCATGTCCGTCTCGTTGCGGTTTCTTCTTCTACTGCCTGGACGTTATTTGAACGGTGAGTTAAAAGGCACAGTGTTGTGGTTTGGCCCTCAGGATCCCTTTGGAGACCACCTGAAGCGGATGATGAAGCTGATCCATGACTTCATGGACTTGGGGACAGCCTCCCAGCTGAGGGAGGTGGGCACACAGGAGTATGAGGCAGACGTGGTCCTTCTGGAGCAGAGGGGTGAGCAGTCCTGTGCATTCATGCGATCCTCGCAGGAAACAACAGAACTGTACCAAGTCCAGGCTGTCCTCACCGTGTTTGTGTCTGTTGTTTGGTTCAACTCCTGTTTGTGTCTGTTGTTTGGTTTCGTGGTGCAGGTGTATTTGAGGGAAACAGAATTGTGGCCCAGTGTGCCCTCCACCTGCGACGGTATAACGACGCCCTGCTCATCAACGACACGGTCCGCATGGTGGACGCCTTCTGTGACCTGGAGAGCTTCTACAACAGCAAGAGCTCCTCAGCCATCGATGGAACAGACTTCTTCCTGCTGGGCCTCTTCGAGGGTGAGTGCCAGGGCTTCAGAAGGAGCCGCTCTTTTCTGTTGCTTTCCAACAGGACATCCATATCTTGTGTGTGTGTATGTGTGTGTGTAGAGGTGCTGTATCAGAAGTATGACAGTTCTTGCCTTGGTCCTCTACAGAGAACCAGACAGAGCTAAAGAACCTGTCAGGGAACGCCCTCTATGAGAACCCCAAAATGGCTAAACTTCAGAGCACTCTTCTGGAGCAGTTTGGAGCCAAAGACAAATCCAGAGGCATACTCTTCTGCAAGACCCGTAAAAGCACCAACTGCCTGAATGACTGGGTCCTCAACAACCGGGCCCTACAGCGATCAGGCATCAAGGCTGCCGTCCTGACTGGAGCGGGAAACGGCATCAATTATATGACCCAGGTACTCTCACATGACACAAGGTCAAGAGTGCTGTATTGATTGGTGGATTAAATAACACAACCAATGAACCTCTTTGTTTGCGTGTGCCTTTGTGTGTCTGTGAATGCATGCCTGTGTGTGTGTGTGTGCTTGCATGTGGATATTTTTTTGCAGAACGAGCAGAAAGAGACCATCCGTAAATTCCGCGAAGGCACCCTCAACCTCCTGATCGCTACCAGCGTGGCTGAGGAGGGTCTCGACATCCCAGAATGCAACCTGGTGGTGCGCTACGGCCTGCTGACCAATGAGATTGCCCAACAGCAGGCTAGTGGGCGAGCTCGGGCCAGTGACAGTGTGTACTCTGTGGTGGCCCAAGCTGGGGGGCGGGAGGTGCGCCGGGAACGCACCAATGAGCTCCTGGAGGACTTAACGGGCCGCGCCATCAGACAGGTCCAACAAATGGGGGAACGCGAATTCCGCAAGAAGGTGAGACGGATTGTACCTGGGGTCCTGCACTATTTCTGTTGGCTAGCCTTTTGTTCCTCACAAGGCCCATCTCCCTCTAGATCACTGAGTTCCAGACAGAGGCGGTTCTTGCCAGTCGGTTGAAAGACCAGCTGAAGGTGAAGAAGCAGAGCCGCTACCGTGCCGCTGAGATTCAGCTCGTGTGTCGAAACTGTTTCAAGGCTGTGGCTTGTGGAAGTGACATCAAGCTCATTGACAACACGCACTATGTTAACGTCAACCCCGGGTTTGAGTAAGCTGTCCTGCCTTCGCACAAGAACTTCTCCAGTAGTTTGTCCTCCCTTGTATGAGGACCCAGTATGTCAATGATGAATTAGTGTGGACCATTGGGCGCTAACCGGTGTGTGTGTGTTCTCTTAGGAGGCATTACAAGGCAGGTGGAAAGGTGCACCTGGACAGACGCTTTGAGGACTGGGAGCCGGGCCGTGCGATCAGCTGTGCGACCTGTAGCAAGGCAAGACTGGTCTCCTCTCATTCCAACATCAATTTAGTCATTTAGCAGACACTCTTATCCAGAGCGACTTACAGTAAGTACAGGGACATTTCCCTGAGGCAAGTAGGGTGAAGTGCCTTGCCCAAGGACACAACGTAATTTTGCACGACTGGGAATCGAACTGGCAACTGTCAGATTACTAGCCCGATTCTCTAACCACTCAGCCACCTGACTACCACTCCCTCCTGATATCCCCCCCCACAAGCTCTAGGGTGTCAGTCTGTTTGCTTCAAACGAAATATTGACGTGTTTTTTGTCACGTGTGTGTTTTAACAGGATTGGGGAATGGAGATGAGGTACAAGGAGGTTGCCTTGTTACCCAACTTGGCCATCAAAAACTTTGCCATGGAGACTCCGGGTGGGAGAGTCCTTGGAAAGAAGTGGAAGGATATTCAGTTCACTGTTGAGGACTTCGACTTTGCACAGTACTGTGAGACCAAGTACCCCGATCTCCTGTCAGAATAATGCTTTGGTGCATTCTTGAGGGTTTTAGGGTTTATCAGGTACATTTTTAGAGTATGTTAAGGGTCGGAGCAAGAGGGAAAGGGTTGTGTGCAATAACTCCAAATGTTTTCAGATGTTATTATCTAGGATTATGTTATGTGTGTGTGTGTGTGTGTGTATGTGTGTGTGTGCGCAAGTGCATCTGTGCAAATGTGTGCTCAGTGTGTGTGTGTAATCTTAAACACTGTATACATTCTGAGATAGGGTTGGTCCCTTCTGTCCAGGCAGTTCTTCATGCTGGAGGCTATTGTGTAGCAGTATGCTGAAGCTTGTTAAACAATGGTCAGGGTTATAATTAGCATAACAGCTTTGTTTACGCCTTAGGACCAATGGCTGTCCTTCTTGCCTCCCTTTCTGGACAATATGGGTGTTTTTTATGGTCCATTTCTGCCATTAGGCACAAAAATGCATAAACTCATGTAGTCACTGTCTTCACACAGTTATTGCCGAAATGCAAATTATAGAGACTATTATTTTAGTAGCACTCATCATAACATTATGAACTTGTTGATGATTGAATGTTTGAACGCAATTAATATATTAAATAAACCTTCACAATGATGAATCATGGTTAGCAGCACATCATGAAGTCTGTGTGTCTTTGTGACGTTTATCATTGAGCTATAAAATACCGTCCTTCCTTGTAACTACATATCTTACCACTGGGTGGCAGTCTAGGCTTATTCACATCTTAGTGTCTCTTCCCACCAGAGGGTCCTCTGTTTACACATGGGGGGTTTGTTCCAGGCAGGATATGGAGAACATAGGAGAATATTCAATGTTGTTTTGATGGAGCCAAAGTCATACCGAGATCCCATTAAGTTTGGCTGGGGATAAGGGATACCAAAACACATACATGGCTGTGTATTCATTTAAACTCTGTACTGCACAACCCCTGTTGGTAGTTGGTAGTTTTATTGTCCTGCAACACAAGACACGATATTTTTTGTACTTTGTTACCAGCTGTTAAATTTAGACTGACTGCATTTAGCTAATTACAGGATTGTGGTCATTCCCTGCTCTCTTCTTTTACCGAAACAATTAACTTTTCATCTCAGTGCAATGTTTTTGTCAAGAGCTGGATTTCTGCCTGGATGAAAACGACCATGTACCAACACAAACATACATTATGAAACACTGCAGGGTAACCCGTAATTTCATAGCAGCAGTCTTTCAGCTTCCAGAAGTAAACTCACCCATCAAAACATCTGACTGCCTGGTTTTCTGTCTTCCTTCCATCCTGTTTGCCTGACGGCCTTTCTGCCGGTCTGTCTATCAATGCGTTGGTTTGATTTGGTCAGTCTGGCGTGTCAAAAATCTCCACAGATCTATGATCGCTGTATGTCAGAAGCTGCTGTGCTGGGGCAGTTGAGGACTTATGTCTAACAACAGGGCCCACTCTGGTGGCATCCTGTTTCAGAGACAGACAGGAAGGAAGGGAAGAAGCGAGCATGATTTGAATTAATCAGGCTTGGGCACTATAATCATGTGTGATTATTTCTTAATTTTCTTTAGCTGGTACTCACTTTGTGAATGTTACAGTAATTGCAATTAGCTCTTAGCTAGTTTGCATGGGAGTGTTTGTATGTGTGCAAATATTTTGTGTATCAAGCATTTCTTGACAAGGGGGACAAATATAGAAGGGAATCAAGAACACAGAGGCAGGGTAACGGCCTGGGTCTAACACTCTTTATATACCTAGTCACACTTTCACAAATTCCCACATACAGAACAGAACTGTATGAGATTTAACTCAAAGGTACCGCATAGGTAGGAAATCAAACAAACACACACACACAAACACACACACACACACGCAAATGTCACTTGTCGGCTGTACATGTCGTCCCGAGAGATCTTTGGCAGCCAGCTTCCCCTGCTGGACTGGGTGTTCTACCGAGTGACCTGGCGTGTCTGGTGTTTCTGCAGACAGGGTCAGGTGGCGGCGGGTGCATCAGCAGCCTTATGCCCATCACACTGCAGCGGATCTAGTTACCATTAAAGCCCCCAAAAAGCTCCATATGGTCCCACAGTAGGCTAGGTGTTGTCATTTGCCATGTTTAGTTCAAAGAGTCGAGGGGGGTTCTTTCAGGTATGTTGGTATGGCGATGGGATTCAGAGGGGGGAGGGGGTCCACTTGACAACTCTCTCTATGCCATTTGGCCTCAGTCATCAAAACAGCGAAACACTATCAGACACAACAAGACAGCGTGTTTGGCCCTGTCCTCTGAAGTCTCTCAGAGATACCAGTTCACATAGATTCGGACAGAGGACGTTAAAGGTCAGTTCCTCTCTCTCGTCCTCCGAATAACAAGAAAGGATACTTCAAAACAGTTGATCGAATCATTTCCATGTATATTTTACAGGGGGCCGCAGAATTGATTATAATCCGTTAAAGTACGTCTTTACTGTCCGAGTCTCCTTTGAACCGCGTGGAGCTCTCCGGGATGAATTGTCCCCAGCTGCTAGAGAGACTTCAGGGCTAGGAGTTAACTGGGCTATTTCATGCTCTATTATGGCCCTGATAAAAGGAAAGCTTGTTTTTTTCCAGTGCTATTCAGAGGAAGTGCCTTTGTCTGCTACGCACCCCCATTCTTCCGACTCTCCTTTGGAATGGAGGACCTGCTAGATTAAAAACGTTGATCTCAGACACTCAGATTAACTCCTAACACGTTTTCTTGATCAGTTTCTCAGTGTTAGCACTTCCAGTGGACTTCTAGTTGGTGACAGCTTTCCTGCTCAGCTTTCTATAGGCCAGCATGGCAGTGTAATTGAGGCACAAAGTATTTTATTTTAGAAATGGAATACAGTGTAGGGTTGTACTGCGTATTTGTTCTCATGACACCAATTTTAGCCTCATTATCCCTCTATTTAATCCAACTACACTTTTGCTCTTATTCAAACCGGAAAGGATTGTAAAAAAAAAAAACGGGTTCACCTCAATCTAACCTGTCGCCCGCTTTCTGTGTATGCTGTATTCAGGTTAGTTGGTACATTTGTATGTATATTCGACAAGGTCTCTGTCAACATAGTTGTTCTTCATGCATGTATGATTTGACACGCGTGTGGGTCTGTTTTATTCTGGGCAAAGCTGTGGCTGTGAAGCTACTGTATGGAAGCACTAATTCATAAGCGTGCTTGATTTGGGGATAAAACCAGCCTATGTTTGACCTTGAGGATGTGGAAGAGAGGACAGGCAAGGCCTGAGGTTGACAAAAGGCTACTGCTTACGCAAACTACAACTCACTAACACGCACCAGTACACTAAAAAGACATTGGCTTGTGGACATGGCCTGCAAATGCTAATGCCGGCCTAGAATAGAACCAGAACATTTAACTAAAATAATTTGACCAACTACCCTGAGAAATGTCTGGGAAAACCGTAAGGAAGGGCAAAATGAGTCGACTGAAAATTCAGAAACTTTGCAGGGTAACAGGAATGGGTGAGAAAGAGAAAAACAAAGAGAGAACAGTAGCAGCACCATATGTCCTGGAGGATGGAGCTAGCTGGAACAGTCTCTTCTGGCTGAAGTCATGCATAATCTCTGACCTTGCAGTGACACGGGCAGACTAATAGAGACGAGTCAACGCACAACAGCACAGCAAACTCAGTCTCTCTCCACGCAACCATCTGCAAACACATTCAGTTGTTTTCCAGAAACTTGACCATAATAAACCTTCATTTCTATTGTTGTTTTTTTTTATTATTATTTTTTGTCTAGCATGATTATATGATCATTAGGAGATTATGCTGAAAGAGAGGGTAATAGAGTGATAGAGAGGGAAAGGGTAAATGAGAAAGAGAGAGAGAGAGAGAGAGAGAGAGAGAGAGAGAGAGAGAGAGAGACAACTTCTCCGACAATTGGTGATAATTTGTGTTTTCAAGCTCAACCAACTAAAGTAGAGGAAAACAAGCTACTGTAATAGGAGACCAGATGCTTTTGTTGAATTGTTTTTTAAACTAAAATGCCAACAACAAACAAATAGACCTTCCAGTCATGCAGGGAGCAGCAGAAGGTGAGATCCGGACCACAGCCCTGGTTTTGTCTGTCGGGCTCCTCAGGAGACTGCACATTAACTGTGTCAAAGTTTTGACAGATTCAATTATAATAAACCCCTTCACACTGCTTCCGCAATGGCCTGTAACAACCTTCCTCCCATCAACCCCCTGCCAGGCGTGAGATAGACAGCCAGCACGCCAGCCACCTCTCACCCAGCCCACCATGTTCACTCTGCCCCCTAGCTCTGCTCTCCCCTCCCAGCCATGAGACGGGTAAGTCTGGCTCCACCATCCAGAAACATCCGCAGAGTCTCATATTATTTCCTTCCTTGTTTCCATAGATAAGCTATCTCTCCAATGTGGTTCTGTTCTTTGAGGATCTGAACCACACTGGAGGATGGGAGAGCTTTGCTCCCGCAGTTAATACTTCCATCCGCAATCTCTGTAAATTGTAAAGCTCTCGGTTTTATCCACAAATGTCAAAATGATAGGTTTTGTGTTCAAGAAGAAAAGGGAGCCATTTTACAACAAGAGACGGAACACAGCAAACATCTAGCCACGAGGAAGAAACAACACACTGCATCTTTTTCCCAATCTCTCCCTTTGTCCATAGGAGAGTCTTTCTTTATTTCTTTGTACCACTCATTCTTTTCACTCTCCCTTTCACCCGTCCACCCTCTCAATTATTTCAGAGAAAAACAGCGCACTTGTCAATCTTTTTCTTTTCAATAGCTAAAAGTCTATCTATTTCCCCATACCCAACGGCAGCCAATTAATTCAATCAGGCTGTCGAAAGTCATTTTGAGTCACAGCATGCTATTGGTTGTCTGAGAGTGTTGACTTCCACACACATTGTTAAGAGCTCAACCACACCAAGTAAATTAGGGTACATTAGCCTGAATGGATCCCAGGATAATTTTTCCATTCAATTAGACCTTTTGTGTGTTCCATCTCACCAGAGTAGACAGGTTAGTGGGCAGAATTCTATTGTGATCTTTGGGGAGATGGCCCTGGAGCATGTCATGTGTAGGTCTCCTTCCCCACTATGGCTGAGATAGTCAAAGGTGGGAGGGTTTGTGGAGGAGGAGAAACACTGCTGTTAAGGTCAGGCCCAGACTTATGGCTGGCAGTGTAATAACTGTGTTGTTTACTTCTCAACAAAACTCCAGATGATCTGTTGTCTGACTGCTAGCATGAAACCAGAATTATGGTTTTCTTGTGGGGTGTAAGCTATCAACGTCTTCACAGCGACCTTTGAAGTTACTCTTCATTGTCTTGTGAAGCTTCAGGAAATTGAAAGGACAGATTAGGGCTGGGTGAGGTTTGGAGGAGGGAAAAAACATGACAATAGTGACGTGCAACATGCGAAGGCTTTCTGGAACCGAGCACAGCACACGGAAATGAACCAGTCTAGCTCGGACTACTGCGAGAGAGAAGGAGAGAGGCAAATGTTAGCCTGCCCAAAAGGTTCAGGTGTGAGGTGATTCACCACATACTATATGCCTATATGTCTTCACACACACAAAAACAACATTTGAGACTCAAGAATCACAGAAAACACACAGACATGCGTACATTTGGTCCTGGTACAGTATGTCAGGGACTGAGAATGAAGCTTCTATGGCACAACGTTTGATTGGAACCTTTCAGAAAAACTGAGAGAGGCTACTGTCAGTCTCTGCAAACGACTGCAAAGTGCTCTTCTTTTGTCTGTCAATGTAGCATTTGTCCTTACATTATCCTGTTCTGATGTTTCATCATTGCAGTATGAATAGGCCATAGTAAGTTTCGGAATTAGGGGTGCTCTAAATCAGGATTATTTTTTTTTTGAACCAAAGGAAAGGGAATTCAACATTTTACTTCACCATTATTCCAATTTCGGTCAAAAAGACATTGAGATATAACAAGACACAGGGGCCAGTCAGGTGCAAGAGAATGGAAGGAAGAATGAAAGGGAGCTGTTCATTTCTCTCACCAGTAGTCCCATGGCAGTGTAGAGACGGGAGGTGTGAGGTGTGATGGGCGATGTGGCGGGTGGGTCAGAGCTGGAAAAGTGGGTTTGCTCTGGCGGGAAATGGCTATTTACGTCGCTGAAAATGGAGTGGGCCTTCATGACATTTTCATAGCCCTGCAGGCAAGAGTAACCTTCAGCAGAAAAAAGAACGGTTGAAGCAATGGGAGGAGGGAAAATAAGAGGGAGGGAGGGAGGGAGGGAGGGAGGGAGGGAGGGAGGGAGGGAGGGAGGGAGGGAGGGAGGGAGGGAGGGAGGGAGGGAGGGAGGGAGGGAGGGAGGGAGGGAGGGAGGGAGGGAGGGAGGGAGGGAGGGAGGGAGGGAGGGAGGGAGGGAGGGAGGAGTAGAGGGATAGGGGAATAACAGCAGGAGAGAGTGGGTTTCCACAAAGATCAAAATGGAAATATGTGGGTGCCGGATTCAGGACGAGAAGGGGAGAGTAAAGGGGGAAGCAGAGAATGTTGAACATATCACAGAAGGAGATGTTTAGAGGAAGGAGAGAAGGTGGATATATTAAGGAGAGGGACTGATCCTCAAGTGTTCCCGCAAAGGGAGATGAGTGAAACGGGTGAGAATAATGGCTGAAGGTGCTGCTGGAAGGCCTATGGTGAAAGTGGATGAAAAAAATATATAAAAAGCTTGGAATAAAAACAAGACGCATAATTTACTTCACAAATCTTTGTTGAGTGGAGCTCTTAAATACTATAATCAAACAATCCAACCTAAAATATCATGCCTTGATGCACAATGGCAAAGCACTGATGCATGTAGAGATGATGGCCCTTAGTGTCACATACATGACAGCTAATGTAGATATGTACATAATAGAGCTCAATGGTGTTGACAAACAAGAACAGAAGAAAACTCCTGCTTGTGTCCTTGCCTGTCATGTCACTATTATTTAGAGCAACAGTATCATTTCTGTAAATAGATCATTCATGCTGTGGCACCGAAGTTTTCAATCACAGATGCAGTGAAGGATTACAGTCAACGGATTACCGGTAAAGGACAAAATTGAGTTTGGTTATTTGCTGTGGAACCACCAATTTCATTATTGTGATGCTTGAGTTGACCTGATCTGGGACTGACGATTGCATCTAATCATAGGTTATTTGCCCTTCTGAGTGACATACTGAGTGAGCTTGCGAGTTTGACTTACAATATAACAGACTGTTGTGCAATGTAACCATGAGTATTGTACATTATTTACTTAAGATAGACGCCAGGGTTAAGGCAGACATGACCTCTAATCTCTAGGCAAGAAAAGCTATTAGCCCACAACTAACATAGTCAAATCTTTATAATATGTTTGTTCATCCAAATATCATATATGGTGAATTCAATCTTTGTTTTCAACGAGGTCGGCCAGCCTGGCCATGTAGGCTATGTTGTCCATGACAGCAAGGATGGATGTAAGGCTACATAATCGAATGCAAAGTGTTGAAAACGATTAGCCAATGGTGTGTCAAATACCGCCTACCTATTTTGACACACCATGACACATGTCATTAACATATTGAGATACATTTTGGGAGTCATAGAAGAGGAAGTGATTTTCCTGTGGTGTGTAGTCCTCTGATCATATCGTTTGCTGCTAATGGTCTCTGATTGTGACCCGGACCATTACCATGAATGCCCCTCATGTCTGTGGGATGCTGAGATCTGGAGCTGGTCTTCCCCCTTCAGCTCTCTCACATCCCAAAAGTAAGAGATGAGGCAAAACGCTTGGTTGACCTTTATGGTAGTCAAGGTAATCTCCCTACGCAGGTAATGATAGTAAGGCAGTAGGGCAGAAAACGAGGTGATTTTAAGCATGTTACACCATTTTGAATATTACATTTCTGATACTGAGGAAAAATGAGAGTTTATTGTTATTATTCTCTCTTTAACGCCAGAGGGGCTGCTAGCATTCAATACACCTTTTCTAGTCCCCAAGTATTGTAGCCTGCTTCCCGCTTTGATGTACTGAGAGAATCTCTCCAAACTCCTTACAAAACCCCTCACATTCATTCCTCAGTCCCAGAGGCTGCAGACCTGACCCCTCAACCAAGCTTGAGGGAACGAGGCAACTCTAAAACCTTGAAACTCAAAAAACGAATTGTGAGAAAAAAACATCCAGTAACATGGGTCCTTGTCTTCGGTATGTCTGTTTGGGTTTTATGTTCAAAGTGGCATCGGTGAGCGGCTGCAACCTCAACCTCTCTTAATAGTCCCTCTCTCAGGTGGCCCTCCAAAGTACCTCTTCATGGCCACTTAGAGCCACAGAGTGCAACGCAGGAGATGTGTGGCCTTTTAGAGTCAGCCCAACTCTCTGGTCTGTCACTCTGATAGTTTTCTGAAGAACAGCACTCCAACTATCACAGCCAGCATTTAAACAAGCTGTTACATAGTTCCTGCTCTAGCATGCATTACAGGGTGTTTACATTAACATCATGTATGATCATAAACTGTAACGTTTTCTTTGCGATTATTTGGGACGCACTATATAACTGCGCAGTACTTGCTGTAGTTATGAAAATTGTAGATCCTGAATTATTGCACTGTAACACATGCTTTGCATACTACAGGGTTAGCATTAAGCTGTTTTTTTTTGTGCTGCTAAACAGACTGTAGAGTGATATGGCTTTGGACAGAATCCCAGTGCTTAGGCGAGGAGCGAGTATTTCTGCTTATTAATATGTATGGTTTCTACAAGAGCCTCTCAGTGGAATAACAAGGTGCTAATGCCCAGAGTGAACAGAGTAGCTGCCACTCTGACACACCACGGGGACTGAAGCTGGAGGGAGGAGAGAGGGGAGAGGGAGAGGGAGAGGGAGAGGGAGAGGGAGAGGGAGAGAGAGGGAGAGAGAGGGAGAGAGAGGGAGAGAGAGGGAGAGAGAGGGAGAGAGGGAGAGAGAGGGAGAGAGAGGGAGAAAGAGGGAGATAGAGGGAGAGAGGGAGAGAGAGGGAGAGAGGGAGAGAGAGGGAGAGAGAGGGAGAGAGAGGGAGAGAGAGGGAGAGAGAGGGAGAGAGAGGGAGAGAAGCTTTCCTCTGAAAGGTGTTTGTTTGTTTGTGCTGTTCTCTTCTACCTGGGTCACAGTCTTGCCTCTGTCTGTTTGGGCCATTAGAGGCTCCATGGGCAGCTGGTGTAATTAACTGCACAAAGAGACCACTGGACACTTCTAATTAAAACCACTGCCATGGGCAAGTACACATGAACCCGACACCACCACAGCCTTCCAATTGCTAGCCCTTATCCAGCAGAAGGACACACACTTCACTGTGGTGGTTTGGTGACATCCTGAAGGACAGGGGTGCCACTGTAGGCCTGGGTGGTCATCCTCCTTTTTTTCAGCGCAGGCATTTAAACAAGCTTGTAATATGTCAGAGTCTGGGGCATCTTGTCTGGTTGTGCCACACACTAGTTCCCTAATGCACTGGTGTGTTACAAGACAGCGCACACACACACACACAGTGTATTATTTCTAGTTAGAACGAGAAGAGTCTTATTTGGAGGGGGGGTGAGAGTGGGAAGAGAGATGCACATTATGATGTCCTTTGCGATTAGTTCATGTCTTTTATAGAATCTTATTCAGCGTTCTCATCCTTTTCAAGGTGATCAGTCTTAATCATAATTCAAAAAAGAAACTAATGTGGAGGTTACAAGAAAATGGATGAAGCAAAAACTTTTAATCAAGCTCAACATTCCACCTACAAACTACATACTAGGCAACTATGAGAGCAAAAATTGTGTCCTGAAATGTGAATGTTTTACATGAAAGTCTACTCTGCACTGCACACAGTCTATGAAGGTCAAAGACACATTTATATAGAGCAAATTTGCAGCATTATCCATGTCCCTGCAGTCTACATTTTAACATAACATTTTCATATTCCAGTTTTACATATTCCATTTTGTCTGCACTCACCCTGGAGTTAATCAACTGCCTGAAGTGCTATTGTTTAAAATTGTCCATCTCTTCCATTTTCCAAATCTTCCATTCATTTTGCTCTTTTTTCATCCTCTCTCTAGTCCCCAAAGGCTCCATTTATAAATGAATTCTAAAGCATGCTGGATGGACATTACTTTTGAGACGGTTACTCTGGTAACCAGGTGAGCCATAATCAAGGTATGAGTGTGGGTAGGTGGCCAGGAAGGGAGAGGGAGAGAAGCTTTGTGTGTTTTGTCGTTTTGCGATTTAATAGGTATGCCCTTTTGTGGGGCTGTTTTATTAAACCCCTGAGAATTGTTCTGTTACATATTTTATAAAACCATTCTCTAACATAATGTAGACATAAAGCTAATGGATTTTTGCAAGAGAAGTTGCATTGACTGTGTCAGGTTGGAACCTTTGCAGCCAAACCCAACACTGGGTGAAGGATGGACACTGGATGAAAGGGATTGTGATGTGGGCAAAGTATTCATTAGAACGTACCTTGGCTGTCAAACTGTCCTTCTAGCAACGGTAAACTTAAAAATAGCATAGGGGGATTGGAATATAGAGTAGAGAGGAACGATTGGAGGAATACATTAGTTAACCCCTGAATCATTCTAATTACGAAATATTTCTGAGCAGTCAGTGGAGAGTGAACAACATGTTTAAGTGTGGATAAATGTTCTCTAACAGGCAATGGGCTGGTGGCAGGCAGTGTAGACGGTGTTTAGTTACTTACTCCGTGGTCTTCGTGTTCACTACTGCGGTTTATTTTTATGACCCCGCAGTCCTTCTGAGAGCACGCGGCTTGCCGGTGTATTCGCATACGGTCATTTTCGAGATCCTAAGTAGCCTAAGTATCCGGCAGCATCCATCATTTTTCTGTTGACAACCCTTCAAGGCCGTAGCCATGGAGTCAACATTGTGAGGGACGAAATCTGCTGGGGAAATTCCTTTCCTTCTTTTTGTTACATTTAGTTATGATAAATAATTACATTTTTTATGAAAATTTCGGACAGCGTGCGGTTGCTTGTCGTAGCGTAGCACATCTGGTTTTATATCAATATATTGGGGGGGGGGGGGGGGGGGGGATTTTGACCAGATTTGAATATGGGGGGGGGGGGGGGGGGTGCAACCCTCACTAGATCACACAGTGTTCACAGAGAGATTAGTCGTTTCTTTACCCACGCAATCGCTGGCCATATCCAAAACATGCACGCACATTTTACTGTGCTTAAAACAGTGAATTATCGGTCTTTTTTCATATTAAGATTTTGTCTAAGGAATCATACGTTGGCTACCATGTATAAACGTGTTTTATTTAGTAGTTAAACACTATCTTACAAAACTACTTGAAATTGTTTATTTTCTCTGGGAGTGAATTCCAAGTACAAACTTGTGTTTCTGGGCCTATAAGCTTTTTCTATTGGAGGGTCATGTATTCTGCATTTAATTTATAGCCACCCATCAATCACTTGGTAATACTTGTTTGACATAATAGCATTTATGTAAGGTTGTGACATGTGACACGAGTACAGAGATTTATAGCTCTGTATCAGTTTCCATATTTAAAAGCTGGTTGGATGGTTCATATAGCAAGAAACACATTGGCTTCAATACAAATTTCAATAAAAACAACAAAATAACCAACTTGTGAGTTTACAGAAATTTAACAAAACAACAGTTTAGTTTACCCTACAGTGCAAAATAACACACACATACACACACACAGACACACACACGCATACACGGTAGTAAAGCTTATAAATAATCAATAAATACATGAACACGTTTCCTCAAAAGTAGCTTACTCTTGTTTGGGAGGGACTCAAACCCGGTCAATTGCTGAGCTCTGATTGCGCATTCGTGAAGTGACTGCGCGCTCTCTCTCTGGTGACTCCACACCAGTGCGCGAGCTCGGTTTATGGATCTGGCACTCAGTCTTGTCACATCGTTTCGAAAGATGTTGGGCACAGAAGACCACAGAGACAATCGAAAACGGAACGGGACAGGTAGGGTTTGATACAAATGACTAATTTAGACATGAATAACTCATTATGTTTATTTAAAGTTAAGTGAATCCCACGTGATAGTTAATCGGGTCCAGATAACTGTCGGAGGACGACAATCAGCGTATTAACCAAAGAATAGCGTTAAAAGTTATGGATAGGTGAAAGATTTGGGATTTTTTGTCGAAAGCAACACCTTTGTCTCATGTTTTCATCTATGAACGAGCGTGAGTTGAATTCGCGTAGTTTGGCAGACATCACCGAGACGGTGTCCACCTGTTTCGTGTCACTAAGCATAATAGCCATAGACATTCAGAAACAATTCACACCAGTCACGTCTGTTTACGCCACTGCGCGTTATTGTCTGCGTGGCACGTGTCATAATTTGAAAATGAATTGGCCATCATGTTCAACATAATTGTACAACTGGTCATCGTCTCCGAACCGAGCAGTGCTACTGTCACCAACCAGTCTATCCCGACCAGTAAACTCTCAGCCCAGGTTAAAGCTAAAAAAATTATCAATTAGCAGCGTCACTCATTTCTCAAATTACTCTACCTTGCAACTTCAAGTTTGCCTCTCTCTCTCTCTCTCTCTCTCTCTCTCTCTCTCTCTCTCTCTCTCTCTCTCTCTCTCTCTCTCTCTCTCTCTCTCTCTCCTCACGCACACGCACACGCACGCATAATCTTGTGAAACATGTTTCTTGTGCTGTATAATGAATTATAGAATGTCAGATCGTTGACTGGTCTATGGGAATTGGGCAACTATTCTGGGACTTCTAAGGGATAGGTATGCCTTGAAGATGCTGGTTCTTTATTTTGTACACATCGTATCTCTCTACACCTCCACAGTCCACTTAGACCCAGCATGACAGATTTAACTGCCTGCTGCTAGTCAACAAATCCACTTTTGGGCTTTTGACTTTCGATAATGATCATACAGTATATTAACGCCATACAATATTGATACAGTATTACCACAATTCACCTGGGTATACAGATAGTGAGCCTACAGCTTTTCTAGAACACTCCCATTGCAGAACCTACAATGGCTACCTATTCCTAAAGAACAACAGTACCTTAGGTCTGTTAGGCCAGACTGACTTGCAGCCCCGGAATGATGCAAGAATCTGTCTGTTGAATATTGTATGCATGGTACAGTTTCTAATGTGTGTTCAACGTCCTGTAAGCTCGCAGTAGTTGTAGCGAGTTGGGGAAAGCACTGCTAAATCAACTGCAATATCATAACCTTCAGTCAGGGCCAGTGAAATAGTGCTGTGTCTGTGTTGAAAGTATTTATGGTTGGCACCTTTAGGGCTTGCTACTCCCGCTGAATGGCTCAGTGTGAGTTATGTTTGACTCTGTTATTGTTGTTGTGACGGACTGCGTACACAATTCGTCATAGTCATTCTTGTTTTGTCGAAGCAGACCTGACCTTTTTGGTACTATTTGTCTTCTAAGAGGGACTGAGGGAGTTGTCTTTTTATAACAACTGTGGCCTGTGGTTTACGTTCAGAAATGTGTTTACTGAAAGCTGGAGAATAGGTTAATAAACCATGATGTCGTTTTGGATGTTTGTGTATGTGTTTCAGGAAGAGAGATGTGAGAAAGATGATCTTCCCCTTTCACTCTTTCCTTCTGTCTCTGTCTTGCTTTCTACACCCCTCCCCTCCCCTCTCTCTCTCTCTCTCTCTCTCTCTCTCTCCTCTCTCTCTCTCTCTCTCTCTCTCTCTCTCTCTCTCTCTCTATCTCTCTCTCTCTCTCTCTCTCTCCCTCTCTCTGTTTCTCTATCCTCATCTGTCTCTCTGTGTCGTGTCGTGTCATAGTATCTCTCTTTTCGGGGTGTACTGTGCGCTCCTGTGTGTGTTTTGGAGAGTGCGTTGAGGGAGATATGGGAGATCACAATATCGGGGCACACGACAAAGACCCTGGGGTCTTCTTGGGGGGGATTCTGTACTGTACTGTACTGAGTAGGTTACTGTCTGAGAAGGTGTGTGAAATATAAATGGAGACCTGGAATAGGCTTCATCGAGACATCTCGACGGAGATGAGAGCAAATTGTCAGTGACAGTTAGTGCTGTGTTACGACGTGGAGCAGTGAGTGACATTGTCATTATGCCAATAAAGAGTGAAGCCTCATGTCTGCTCTCTCGCTGTCTCTCACCACTCTGTTCCCGTACACTCCCAGAGAAAGTCACGTTGAGCGTTAATGAAACACGCGTGGGTCCCAGTGAGTGTGTGGAGGCCCTAATGGACACTGCAGAACATGTTACACTTGTCTTGTTTCTTTCATAATGTGAAAATGTGTTTTCACATTTCACACGCACACCATGCGCGCGCACACACACATGGTTCGTCCAGTCTCACCTCACCGTATCGTCTGCTTGGACTGACAGGGCTTATTAGATGATGGAGTGGCCCGTCTCCTCGGTGCGTGGAGCCCTTCTAGAGTTTCCTCAGAGAGGTTATGGATGTCCCCAACTGGACCAAGGCGATGACTCCCTTTAACACTGGTCAACACAGCTTGAGCCCAAGCACCCTCTCGTCATGTGTGTGTGTGTGTGTGTGTGGGTGTATCTGTAAGTGCTGTGCTACCGTCTGTGATGGCAACCTTATTGTTTGAATTGTGAAGAACCTCATGACCTCATGTTGGCTTCTCAGAAAAGTTCTGTGCTATAAACTCGCGAGTTGCTTCTTCTGTTGCCTGGACAAACTCACAGCTAAGTCCCAATTACTGACGGGAAGCGGGCCACAGAAGGAGGAGGTCATTGTGCTGTCCTCCATTACCTGGCTCCTAGTTACATGTATAAAGAGAAGCTCTCAAATAGATGACTAATCCCAGTGCAAGCTTTCAGTTGACAGGCATGTGTTTTGGCCCAGGTGCCCCGGCTTTGCGGGAGAAAATCCCCCGTCGCCCCCCGAGGTGGCGCGGCGTGGAGGACGCGAGATGAGACGTCCGAGCGGAGCAGAGCACTGTGACAGGTGGACTATATCTGGAAATATCTGGAAACAGTGGTACACGTCCAGCCCTCAGGCCAACTCTCAGGTGGAGAGGATGAGCGCTACCAGTCCAGGGGTCACCCCCTCCTGGTCGGCTTGGTGATAGAGGACGGGGCGAGGTGGGGGGGTGCACAGAGGCCAGAGGGGGCACGGCGAGGGGGGCCGGGGGGGGGGGTCAGAGTTTCTGACAGCTGCATGAAGTCCGCCTCAGGGCATGCCGGCTGCCCTTTGGAAGAGAAAGCCAGCCCACACCCCCTGCCTGTGTGACTGGCATGCCTGCTCGGCCGTGCTCTGAGCGGGGGCAGAGTCAGCAGAGGCTGCCTGCTTCTCAGTGGGGTGCTGGAGGGTTTGTGCTTTCTGGTCCTGGGGTGTTGGGGGATTGTATTTCACATTTATTTTTCTCTTTCTCTCTCTCTTGCTCTTGCTCTCTCTAACTCTCTCTCTCACCCTCCCTTCTCTGCTTCTCGTTTTACCCACTGTTCTCTCTCCTGATATGGCAAGTACACCACCACTGGCCCCTGCCAATCACGCTCAATCAGGACGTCAAATGGCAGTCAGGGAGGGGAGAAGGGGCAGGGAGGAAGTGGACTCCTAGCAGCAAAGGGCATGCTCTCCTTCAGTGGCACATTGGACCTCAGAGTTGGGCTTAGTTTGATCCTGGGTTTTGATCCCCCGCCAGCATTTTGATTCCTGGTGATGAGATCATTATCCTAATTAAAGGAGAGCGCCAGACTGCTTTTTTAACTGCCGTTATCTTTACACACACACACGCACGCACACACACACATTTCCACATACACGTTCACCTCTGTAGTGACGCTTACTCCCACAGTGGGTCCAGTGTTAGAGGTGCACGCGTAGACTGCCTCGCACTAACACACAGGGGCCTGTCTGTGCTCCATGGTGAATCATGCTGCTTTCTGCCTGAACAGAGTGGTCAGTGTGTATGACCAGGTAGACTGCCACCCACAACCCCCTCACAGCCCCACCACTACAGTGGCCGGACTTGTTTGGGCCTCTCGACAGGAAGGGTTTGGACCCTCAGCTATCCCGTTTGCTCTTGACGTCCCTGATCAAGCCTGCCTTTATGCATATGCAAATGAGCGATGAGGGTTTGTTTGATGGGTTTTCAGCCCTTTGACATATTCGTTTCAAATAACAGTACAGTATGCATGCTCGTAAGTGAATGATCCAATGATTTGGTGGATACTTGGGTGCGTCTGTGTGTTTGTGTGTGTGTCTGTGTGTGTGTCTGTGTGTGTGCGTGTGTGAGCATGTGTGTGCCCCCTATGGGAACAGGTAGTGTTTGTCTGCTCTCTGCTACAATCCCCCTCCCTCTAATATCACAGTAATCAGAGCTGTTTTATCCCTCAGCAGGGGACGGGGGGACGGGGGGGACGGGCTCATCTCCCGCTTCCACACCTCTTATCGATCCACCCCCAGCTAATCCATGTTGATCACAGATACCTTCACGCTCCACGGGCCTGATATGATACTGAGCCTATCTACTGTCTGATACAGCCTGGAGGGGGGGTGGTGACGGTCGCTTTGCCTGAAGATGAGGAGACTGCTATGGCCGCTGCTGTGCTTTGCCATGGTTGTTTCCCCGTGGTGGCTGGCTGTCAGGCCTGTATTGGTTCATCTGCTGTGGGCTTCCCTTCCGCTTATTTCCCCCTACTTAGATTGGAGTGGGGCTTAGCTCCACTATCACAGCGCGCCCGGCCTGTGATTCAAAACTCAGATTATCGCCCTCCTCGCACATGAAGGTTAATCCCTCTGCCTGAGCAGACGTGTAGGTTGAATGTTTCGAGCCAGTCTCCAGCCTTTCTCGCGGTTACACATTATTGTTCATCGCTTGGTTTGTGTTTATACACAACATACACGCCCGCGCACGCCCTCGCACGCCCTCGCACGCCCGCGCACGCCCTCGCGCGCACAGTGTTTGTTTGCTCGGAGATGCGTGAGGTTTTTCATTTGGGTGAGCGTGTGGGTGGCCTCTTCTGTCTTGCCTGGGTTCTTTTCTCAGCGATGTGCGACTGCAGGGCTGAGAATACCCAAGGCCGTGTCTCGCTCCTGTCGAAGCCCCTCCTCAGACGCCAGACGTGGGTGAGTCCCACGCAGCCCCAGCCTGCGGCGTCCTGGACAGATCTCCTCCTCATCTGCAGGTGACGCAGGCAGTGACTCACCGAGTCTGTGAATCACAAGCGTTAGGTAACCGCATCCATTGATTTGCTCGCTCCCTCCCTCCCTCCCTCCCAGTGTGGCGGTGCCGGCCGTGCCAGGTCAGCCTGTGGTTGAGTGTCTGAGCGTCTGAACCCCAGCCCAGGCTCTTGACGCCGAGCTGGCAGGGATGAATGTGCATGTTTTGAATTCCTGCCGCCTGAAGGACACTCTGGGGTGTGTCAGCCCCGAGCCCAGCGAGGTCGGCTGGGTGAGACACCCATCTGAAGACGCTTACCTCCACCACATCAGTTGGGGCGGGGGGGGGGGGGGGGGGGAGGATGGACTTTCGCTCCCCAGCTCAGACTAGTCCGTCACCACGCATCCTAGGCTGACACACTCTATAATTAAACCATATATTCTTCTGTGACGGAAACGGCCAGAGCGTGACCCTCCCTCCCTCCCCCCACCCCTCCTCTGCTCTGAGGGAACGTTTCGCCGACACAACAAGGGCCGTGGCCTCAGTTCACCATCTCCACGTCTCCGGTGTCAAAAACGTGGGGCGAGAAAGAAAAAAAACTAAAACACGCTGGGAGATGGATGCACCTGCAGTGTGCAGCCTTGTGACAGGCTGGACGTGGGGAGACAGGGTACTGATGAAGCACAGCCATGAGCAAACTGCCACTGGGTCTGAAAGGCTCTCTAATAGGAGGCAGCAGGAGATGGCTCTCAGCGCCGCTTGTGTTTAACACTAACGATTGTTTGAATGTGGGGGCCTGCGGAGATGCTGAACTCTCAGGATTGGTATTGATGACCTTAATAAGTCGCTCTGGATAAGAGCGTCTGCTAAATGGTCAAAATGTAATGTTAAAAACCCCATGATGGATATGATTTAGAGATTTCCTTGCTCACTGTTTTACTGTGCATATTCCGTGGTCAAACTTTGCTGGGTCTAGCTAAAGAAGGATGCATGTGTTGGATATAGGACAGAGGACAGCAATTATATACTCTCTCGCACAAAAGTTGGAGTTGAGTTGAACTTTTGGACCTGCTTTGGTTTTGTGCCCCCTATGGTGTGTGTGATTGTGATTGTGCTGATTCTGTGGTCTGTAACGCCTCAGTGAGTCTCTCCTGAAAGAAAGCAGAGACTATCTCCCCCCGCACAGCAGGGCCAACACAGAAAACATCAGTGCTCTGCTGGAATCAATAGAGATCTGTATGGAGAAAAACAAGCTAGCCGCAGGCTTCCCTCAATGTTTAAAGATGGGAGCTTGTAGGTCCAAGCCAAGGGACATGAACGCCACCCCCATGAAACACACACACACAATCCATCCACTTTCAGTCTGGTATGATTGCCCATTGACCTCTGATTTTTGTTTTGGTGTTAAGGTTGGTCAGGGATTCATTGATGTTGCTGGCTCCCCCTGGCCTGCCCTCATCACAGGCTCCATGTTCAGACTCCTCCTTGACTGTAAACACTGGTGTGGCACACGCGCAGCCAGCCCCGCCCTGGGGCCCTGGGGCCCGGGGTCTGGCCCACTGCTAACCTCCAAAACACACACAGCAGGCTGGAGGCAGGGAGGCGGCTCTGCCCCCCTCATAAGGCACAGAGTGCTCCCCTGTTCCCCCTCTGGCCTCTGGCCCAGGCACAGGGGCACCCTGGTGCTTGCGGTGGGGGCCAGGCATAGGGACAGGGGGGGGTGGGGCGGGGGGAATAGAAGCTCTGTGTTCTGCATCCTCCTCTGAGCTTCCACACACACGACTCTCCAAACTCTTCTCTACCCAGCCCCCACCCTCTACCCAGCCCCTATCCTCTCCCCACCCTCTACCCAGCCCCCACCCTCTACCCAGCCCCTATCCTCTCCCCACCCTCTACCCAGCCCCCACCCTCTACCCAGCCCCTATCCTCTCCCCACCCTCTACCCAGCCCCTATCCTCTCCCCACCCTCTACCCAGCCCCCACCCTCCACCCAGCCCCCACCCTCTACCCAGCCCCTATCCTCCACCCAGCCCCCATCCCCTACCCAGCCCCTATCCTCTCCCCACCCTCTACCCAGCCCCTATCCTCTCCCCACCCTCTACCCAGCCCCCACCCTCCACCCAGCCCCCACCCTCTACCCAGCCCCTATCCTCCACCCAGCCCCCACCCTCTACCCAGCCCCTATCCTCTCCCCACCCTCTACCCAGCCCCTATCCTCTCCCCACCCTCTACCCAGCCCCCACCCTCCACCCAGCCCCCACCCTCTACCCAGCCCCTATCCTCCACCCAGCCCCCACCCTCTACCCAGCCCCTATCCTCTCCCCACCCTCTACCCAGCCCTTATCCTCTCCCCACCCTCCACCCAGCCCCCACCCTCCACCCAGCCCCCACCCTCTACCCAGCCCCCACCCTCCACCCAGCCCCCACCCTCTACCCAGCCCCCACCCTCCACCCAGCCCCCACCCTCCACCCAGCCCCCACCCTCTACCCAGCCCCCACCCTCTACCCAGCCCCCACCCTCCACCCAGCCCCCATCCTCTACCCAGCCCCCATCCTCCACCCAGCCCCCACCCTCCACCCAGCCCCCACCCTCTACCCAGCCCCCACCCTCCACCCAGCCTCTATCCTCTACCCAGCCTCTAGTGCGGCTTATGTTTTTGGCTCCCTATGTCCTTCATGGTCTTTCTCTCCCCCTGTTTATTTTGTCTGTTCTGACTCTGAAGCGGTCTCTGAGGCCCAGGGCGCTGGTCGCCTGAAGCCAAGCCCACGATGCTCTGAGTCAGTGAGCATAGCTGGACTAACCTGGCCGTGCAGCAAGACATTCGGATCCTTCTCTGACAACCGTTCTGTTCCCAGAGGGTACGCTTAACTCTTCTCCGCTCCAAACTCAGACCAGAGTTCTCCACATGCCTGAAGAGCGTTGCATAAGAGATGTAGAATATGAGTGGACATGTTTCTTATTCGAAAAAGCCTTTTACCATGTTTGAGTTTTACATAAATGACTTATGTCATGTAGTGGCTCTCCACTGAGAAGCTAACCCAGATAAAGACTAGCAGCTTTGACCTTTGGCCCAATTCATGCAGATGCTCTGATTTCTGACTAATAGACTATGCTCCATTCTTTTTCCCACAACATGCTCTCAGAATAGCTTTGGCATGCCCTATTAAGCACCATTTTAATTGTTAACAGGCCATACTCTGTCCTTGGCACACATTAACTACTTCATTTAAATGTCACCCGCAATTAAAGGAGCACAGAGGAGACAACCGTTTAGCAGGGAACAAGTATGGGGCTGTGACCACAATAGTGTTACCCACTGTCAGTGTGTTTGAGTGGCACTTACTTCAGCCATCCATTATGTAGGCCCTAGCCTAATAATAATGCCAGGTCCGACTAAAGAACATACCATGGCATGACCTTGCAGAATCGAGCCATTTTGGATATTCCACGGTGGAGTCCTGGTGAGGGAGGAGTCCCTGTGGTTCTGTCAGTGGTTCTGTCTGTGGTTGGATAATGTTGCCCTTCGGATGTTTGTGTCCCAGAATGCCTCCCTTCCCCTTGTCACCACACCTCTAATGCCGAGCATCCCCCCTCGTCCTCCCTTCCTCCCCCCCGTCATGTTGCCTGGGGAGTGACCTACCCTTACTTCACTGCCCCCCCTCCCCCAGCCTGTTCAGCTGTGCCGGGCTGTGGACCCCTTGTCGTGTCCCCTGGAGGGCCTTAATGCTAGCATTAGCGTTTGTGCTGAACAGTGCCAGCCCAGGGGCCTGGCATGCTGGCATGCTGCAGTCAGCTGCTACACGTTCAGACACGCACACACACACACACACACACACATGCACACACAGAACTGTCTGGACCCAGTGCCAGCCCTGCAGTACCAGATGGATGGCAAACAGGGGTGCTCCCAGGTCCAAATGCTGTCCTGCAGCTGGGTGATAGTCCCACATGTGTGTGTGTGTGTGTGTGTGTGTGGAGGGGGGGGGGGGGACCTGGAGTGGATTGATGGGTTGGGAGTGTCTCGTGGTCCTAGCCGGGTGTCTAGCCTGTGGGGCTGCTAGGATTCAGTGTTCCTAAGTGTGTGTCTGCTTTGTTATCTCCAGTAATGCATCTCTCTACTTGTTATGCACTGTCGGCGTAATGCGTGCTGTGGCTCGCTGCCTAATGAATTAGACGGATCAGCACAGATAGGGGGTGAGTTGGTCGTTGTCATGGGGATGACGGGGCTCTGGATCGTGTTCTAAAGGAGCTGGACACTGAAGTGTGAGACCCAGGTGAAGTGAAGCGTTGTTGCTCGGCGACCTACGGACCCGTCCACCTGCAGCCCTACACGCAGGGTGGATGTGTCAAGAACCCTCTAGGATGGATGAAGGGGGTCACCCTGCTGTTCAGACCAGGAGGACAGCCCGTGATTCACCTCCCGCACTGGAGCGTCTCCCTAAATCAACACACTTTGGATGCCATGAATCACTCTTGAAGTCGCGTTCGTACTTTAGCGTTTTTGAATGCCTCTGTGTTAATGTGTTCAAGCTGGCGTGCCGTCAAACTGGTTGAATTCTTGAATCTTAACATTTTACTGCTTTGTCGCCCTTTCTCTCTATCTCTCTCTCTCTCTCCATATCTCTCTCTCCCTCACTCTCCTTTCCCCTGTAGCAGTCTCTCTCTCACGCTTTCTCTCTCCCTCTCTGTCTACCCTTCTCCTCCTCTTTCCCTTCTCTCTCCACATGTTTCCTTGTCTCCATTAGTGGAGGAAATGAGGCAAGGTGCAGACTCCCACATCCTGGCCCTCTCGCTGCTCCCTGAGCCGTCACCCACGGAGACGGGGAGCGGGGGCGGGGGCGGGGGGTGGCGTCAAGAGGGGCCGAGAGAGGACACAACGTGGGGAATAGACAGGAACGGGAAGAGTCAAAGGAGAAGTGATGAGAGTGAGACGGGCAGAAAGTACTTCATGCCCGGGGCATGACTGGGTGTCGTCCATAGGTCTGGAGGGAAGATCTGTGTTGGTCTGGGAATGGACTGTTGATGACATAGCAGGGGGCTTGTCAGCGAGGAGGTCCACGCAAGGAACGCCAACTTCAAGCGCTTTGTGTGATTTCTCTCTTTCACGCTCTCCCTTGCTCTCTCTCTCTCTCTCTCTCTCTCTCTCTCTCTCTCTCTCACTATCTCTCACTATCTCTCACTCTCTCGCACTCTTTCTCACTATCTCTCCCTCTCTCTTTTTCTCTCTCACTCACTCATCTCATCGATGCTTTCGCTGCCCCTTCGTTCACCTTTTGTGCAGTCTTTCAGCAGTCCTCTAGGTCGTTCCTTTTCTTCGCTTTCTCTCATCTCCTGTCTGCGTACGGCTGCATGCTGGTGCAGAGAACTCGCTCTAAAACCCATTCGATCGAAAATGGAATTGATATTCCTGGGGTGACGCGACGGCCTGATTACTCTCACGCGTCTCGAAGTGTTTGAGAAAACAGAGTGAGTCGTGTTCGATGACATCCTCCTTCTCACACGCACACATCCTCATTCACACATCCTGGGTGTGTGGGAGTATGGCACGGGGGAGCACACACACACACGCAATCAAACACACACAAACACACACAAACACACACAAACACACACAAATACACACTTTGTCCAAACAAACATGGAAACACTTGAAAATGGGTGCGATGTGGTGTGTTGAGCGTGTACGACGAGGGCGTCAGGAGTCAGGCGTCCGAGGTCTGTTCATGAATGTTTGGCTGACAGAGAAGTGACAGACCCAGAGTTGGCAGCACATGTATACACAGTGCTGCATCATCTCCTACCAGCTAGCTCTGGGCGGAAACACTATTCAGCACTTGTTCAGTTTCCTCTTCCTAAATATCTGTGTGTGCTCCAAAGAGGCTTCCCATCAGAGTGTTACACCTCAGTGATATGACGTCCTCTGCCGACAAGGTGCTGCACTAGCTGCCACGTCAGAATCCGTTTTTGTTTCGCAGCCAACTGTCCTGATGCCGTAAGCTTGGTATTCGAAGAGCTTCCCAACTGCTGTTTGGACGCTGGCTGTCTCCATGTGTCACCCGCCATGACACTACAGTCGAAGTAGACTGCACCCTGAGATTGCAGTAGTCTCTCTCTCTCTCTCTCTCTCTCTCTCTCTCTTTCCCCTATCCGTCTCCCTCTCTGTCTCTCCGTCTCCCTAGCTGGGAGAGCTAATATTAGGCGTGCGTTTTAATTGTAGACTGTGCCTGTTGTGCTCCTGACTGACTGGAGGCTAATTAGTCCAGGGACTTGTGATGAAGTGATCCATCACTATTACTAAGTCCACTTGGGGCCCTTGAGCCCCTGGGAGAGGTCTTGGAGACCCCTTAACTTCCCGTCCTTCTGGGGCAGAACTGGGAAAACTGTACAGAACTGTCACAGCAGATGGAGTTGTTTGAGAAATGACTCAAACGCTACAAAAAAAAGTATACATCTATTAACATTCCCAGAAATAACAAATGGGGTGATACTTGGTGTGTGTGTGCCACATCGGGACCAATTACCAGAAAACTGCAGGAGTTTGACCTCCATGTGTAACAGTGAATCTGCTTTTCAGTCTTCAGTTACACACTTGTTTGATTGCTGCTGCTAGCCAGCCAATCATGGGCTATCTCTGTTGTTCATTCCTGCAGTGAGGGGTGAGGAGGGTTTTAACCATATTTCATGTTGTTTTATAAAGTTTGTCCAGCCGCTGTGTCCTGAGAGTTCCTTGTTTGCGTTGCCCGTGTTGATCCTGAAATGTGATTTTCGCTAACCTTTGGTTAGTTTCCATATTTGTTTTATGTATTTTCTGTGTCTTCTTCGAGTCCTCCGCCTTTTAAAATGCAGACTCCATGAAAACATCATGGCACGGTTTATTAGAAGAGGCAGATGCAAGCGAGCTAGCCTTTTTACGACAGCAGACTGCTCCTGAATGCTCCACTGCTCCCAGAACAAGAACATAGACCTCCAGCAAAAAAAACACAACAACACAACAGTGAGTGTGTATCAGTGTATCCAAATGTGTAAAAGTGTGTTTGTGTGTGTGTCTGGAGGGGGGGGGGGGGGGGGGGTCCTTCATTTGTTTTGTGAACTTAAACAATGAGGTGATTTAGAATTGGTACTTTGCAGGGAATTTACTCACACATTCAAAACCATACTTTATTAGTGTGTGTGTGTCTCTCTCTCTCTTTTATTCATCCTATGAATCTGCATCAATGCAGCACCATTACAATCAGTTGTCTTGTCATGTGTATAGTGCTTTTCCTTTATAGTGTCATTATGTTGGTGCTCTTGCATACATTTTATTCTACAGCACTTTGGCCAAAACTGTTATTTTAAAATGGGAACGTGATTGATTGATTGTGGGTGTCTATGTCTGTGTGTGTCTGTGTGTGTGTGTGTGTGTACTGCTGCGTGCAGCAGTGTTATTGTGTATACAACGGTGTGTTTTTATTACTCAATGTTTAATGAGGCTGAGTAGGATGCTATTTGAAATGCTCCTCTATACTGAGAGAAATTCCAGTTTGTTTACTTGGCTTGATTGGATTTCAATCCCTCTGAATGATCCCATCCTGTCTATGGGCCTGAATTACCCTTTAGGTGTGTGTGTGTGTGTGTGTCTGTGTGTCTGTGTGCGTGTGTGTGTGTAAAATATTGATCTAGCTCTAATATTTGGCTGCAGTGCTGTAATGGAGTGAAGAACAATTTGGATGTTTGAGATGGTCTTCTCCAAATGAGAGATGGCCAATAAACTGAGATGATAACAGCATCTGTGCTTCTCCAGTGAGCTCTGTGGGGCGCATATTGGTACAGTGTATAGATGGTAAAGACTGTAAGGGCTCAGTCTGCAGTTTCTCTCCAAGTCGTATCAGGGCTGTATCGATGCTGTCTGTGGAGGATGGGGGGGGGGGGGGGGGGGGGTAGGGGGGGGGGGGGGGGCTTGGCTGGAGCGTATATCCATATCCACCCTGCCGTGTGTGCTAAGTGTTGCCCGGAGCCTGCCTGGCGTCGTGTTGAGCACAGCGAGCCGTGATAGTCGAGTGTGTCTGACTAATTTGTGCGGGTGCAAGGTTCTGCGGAGAGGCAGTGTGGGCGGGAGAGTGGACAGGGGGGGGAGGGGGGCAGCTGGAGAGCTGTGTGTGGGCTCTGAGAGCCCCTACGCCCGCTCCGGGTCCCACTCAGGCGGATGACGTCAGCCGGACGGCCCCTCATCTCCATACCGGATCACGGGGCACAATGGAGAGCCAGGCATGCGCGGCGTGGCACCACGTCCAAACATGTTGGCTGCAGTACTCATCTACCCATGGAGCTGATAGCGCCCGGACATCAATAACGTTGGACGGTATGCCCAAGAGCATGCTGTCGAAATAGGACGCCGTCTCAGACGGTCTGCGGTGCTTGTGGTGTGCGTGCGCTAGTGTGTTGCATCTCTGTGCGATCGTGCCTGTCAGGCTCATCCCTGCTCCGTCCCCAGGGTAGGAGGACAGGTCAAGGAGCCACACCTGTCTGTCTGGCAGCGTCTCTGAGGCTGGCATCACCCCACATCTCAACCCCCATGTGTATGTTTCCAAAACCAAAAACTACAGTTCCCTTCATCCCTCCACTATAGCCAGGCAGTGCATTGTTAGTCAGGTTTTCTAAGCCTGGGTAGCACTATAAGACACACACACAGCCAACACTGCACTTCTTGACAACAAGAACAGTCCCCTTCTGATCACACATTCTATTTAGCGCTGCACTTTACGCTCTCAAAATACATTTTGCAACTCCTATAGAGTGATATTGAGTGTTATATTTCTCGAACTTAGTTTGTGTTTGATTTGTTCCGTTTTTCTCGGTAACGACTCTCACTCAGTTTGAGCTGCCTCGCTGCAGTCAGGGAAGGTAAATGAGCATTTTAATGTCATCGCCGTCATGGGTCTGTAAAGCTGCATGTTAATGTTGGCTTTCTGTGCGCTGTGCTGCCTCATATACAGTGCACAGCTCAATATACTAGCTCTCTGGGTACAGGGATCGTTAAAGTGTTGTGTCGATGGTAAGAAGGAGAATCTTCAGTGGGGAAGGCCCTTGTTGGAGAGGTGTGTGTGTATGTGTGTGTGTGTGTGTGTGTGTGTGTAATGGGTCTCCTTTCACAGAGGAGAAAGGGATAATTGTATGTTTTGCAGGCTTATCAGTGTGTATGTGAGGTGTGTCGGCAACAGGTTACAGTGTCGAACGGAACCTTCTAGACTTCAACGTAGTTATGGGCCTTGATTGGCATTGTTTACACCGCCGCTCTGGGTTACTACTGTATGACTGTGAACTCCTGCAAGCGGACATGAATTCCATGTTGCCAGTGTATCGTACAGTCATTCGGGTTTTTATTGGATTGGCAGCCATGTTGTTTCTGGCTGTAGCTATGCTAGTTCTAAGATGGCTATGTGATCCAAGCACACCATAGCACCCCTCTTCATGTCCTGTGGACCAATATTATGGCTTGAGAAATGAAAGTATGACATGAACACATGAGGCATTCATTCACCTCTCCTATTTACCCACTCCTAGACCCCACTGCCGGGGGAGGAAGGGAAGGGTGGAGAGAGGGTGGGAGGAAGGGAAGGGTGGAGAGAGGGTAGGAGAGAGGGAAGGGAAGGTTGGAGAGAGGGTAGGAGAGAGGGAAGGGTGGAGAGAGGGTAGGAGAGAGGGAAGGTTGGAGAGAGGGTAGGAGAGAGGGAAAGAGGGAGGCAGTCACACACAGGGCTCCACATTAACCTTGTCCCGTCGTCCCGGGGACGATGAAAAATATGTCTGGGACAGTTCAACAAAGACTTTGGGACGATGGACCATAACAATATAAAATGCATACACCAGTGGTTCAACACGTTTAAACACAAGGCGGGTGAAACATATCATCACATTTAGCTCTAGCTTAAAATTCCATGAACTATGAGCAATGTATTCCCATTACAAGCGCTGCTATGTGTTATGCGCTGCTCCACGGTACGCGGCCGCGCTTCGTCAATCAGTGGCCGTGCACCATGAGTAATCTACCAGCTAACATTCATTCCAACCCGCTAGCAAATTTAGTTTTTGGACCTCTGTATTTTTCAAACCTTGCATATGCCCATGACCACAGAAACTGCCAACATGACAATACCTGTAGACTATCAAGTCAATTCATACATCAAGGCTTTCTTAGATATATTTTTTGTTAACTTTATTCAAGCCTTTCAAACTTTTTTTCGAAACCTTTTTTTCACACACAGTGAAAGGAGAGGAGAGAGGAGAAAAGATGAGCCTAAAACAGAGTAGAGGAGAGTGAAGCAGCGCAGAGAACAATAGAGTACAGTCAAGTTTTGTAGAATCCTCAAGTACTCATCAATGATGCAAACCTAAAAAATAAAATAAAACATATTCAAACAATATTTTTTCAACCTTTTATTTCTTAAACATTTTTCCCCCCCAAAAAATCATGTGTTAAAAATAGGAATCTCACTCTGTCTGTCCGCATAGCAACAACCTGCTAACATCTCTCATCTCACTTCTAGGCACTGATGTGTTGACATACCCAGCTGCCTAATCAGTTTTCTTGAGAGAAATACAAATTTAAACACTGTGGAAAAAAGTCACAAAAAGCCTACTGTGTGGGTGACTCCTCCTTTGCCTCCCCGCTGCATCAGTCCCTATTCAGCATAAACTAGCTGCTGTTTATGTCTTTTTTTCTTCATTCCCCTTTTTTTAAAGTGTTGACACATGCATTCCACAGGTGTTTGGCATGTACTGGACTCCAAAACCACAGCAGTAATGCTCTCCTATATCAGTTGAGATGCTTCCCTTAGTCCAAACCTTTTACGTTTGGCCATTTTTGAGTCATGGTCCTCTGTTTGAGAGCACCATTAGCTGACCCCAGTCATTGAGAGCTGTAAGACTGATCCTCCATGCAGAAGATCTGAGGTAGTTTATCAGGTAAACTCATCTATTTAGACCTATTGTTCTGGACCATGTCTGGAAATGTGTGCCCTTATCTCCAGAATGCCTGTTCCATGTCATATGGAAGCTATATTAATCCCTGCAGAATAGCTGTGGACTGCCGATGTATATTTAGACCATTCATAAACTAAAACCAGTAAACAATGTCCCAGAATATGGACGCTGGCTGAGCCAGTCATGTTTACAGGCTGATTGTGCACTAGAGTCTGATTCAGCCCACGGTGTTAGCCTGTACTACCCAGGAAATGATTGGAGTGAATTGTGATTTATTTAATCCTTTAGTTTTTTATTCTCAATGTGTGTGTGCACCTTTTGCATGTGTGTGTGTGTGTGTGTAGTTTTGTGTGGTTGTCTGTGTTTCTAGATGTGTGTGTGTGTGTGTTTGTGTCTAAAGCAATACATATATATGTGTGTGTGTATAGGTATGTGTGTGCCTGTGTGTGTCCAATCCACCTCTAATCCTCCCTGCACTGGCTGTTGCTTGGCAGTGTGGAGGCGTAAGGATCGATCCGTCACAGACACGGACGTTGGCTTGTGAGAGGAGTTGTGTGTGCTGGGTGTCCTTCCCAAGGTGTGTTCTCGTTAAGTTAAGTCGAGTGAATGCCTCAGTGACCCCAAGGCCTCTCAGCGACCCCCAGGTCACGACAGAAAGGACCAGATATGTCTAGACGTCTTGGGAGAAGAAGCCTAAGTGAAAGGATCCGGATTGTTCACAGCTGGTATTGTGTTATCATATTTCTCAAATGCCTCTGCTGCGCTCCTGTGTTTTAGTGTGTACTCGTCGAGCACCGTGTGTGTGTGTGTGTGTGTGTGCACGCTATGAGCAGTGTGTATGACCAGCAACCCCCCACTCTGTCTGGCCAGCCAGCACAGCAGGTGCCCTCCCCATTGACTGGCATGTTAATCAGGTAGGATTAAGACTCAAGTGAGTACAAATGTGATGGAAAACGGTTTGAATTTCATGCTAAGCCCCCCCATGCCCACTAATCCACTGCCCTTCGCTTGCAAATGTCATCCACGGGCCGAAGTGTGCGAGAGTGTGTGTGTGTGTGTCTGTGTTTACGCATGCACCTTAACCCTGGTCCAGACCCCTGGCCTGGCCTCATACTCAATTTCTTCAAGGTCTTGCCCTCGCAATGACATCATTTGCTTCCTGAAGATCTTCTAAATACACACATTAGTTAACAAGCGGTGCAACACGGCTGTGGTATGGAGGGATGGAGCGAGGGAGAGAGGGAGAGAGAGAGGGAGAGAGAGAGAGAGAGAGAGGGGAGAGAGAGGGAGAGAGAGAGAGAGGGAGAGAGAGAGAGAGAGAGAGAGAGAGAGAGAGAGAGAGAGAGAGAGAGAGAGAGGGAGAGAGAGGGAGAGAGAGAGGGAGAGAGAGAGAGAGAGAGAGAGAGAGAGAGAGAGAGAGAGAGAGAGAGAGGGAGAGAGAGAGGGAGGGAGAGAGAGGGAGAGGGGGAGGAGGCATGCTGGCATGCCTTGTTCTTTTGAGTGACATCTAATCAACGTGTTTGTCCCACGGAGCCACGGTGAAGAGAGAGAGAGATGACAGAGAGGGAACAGACAAAGAGAGAGGGGGGGAGGGAGAGGGAACAGAAAGGCAGAGATGGAGGGAGAGAGAGGGAAACAAAGAGAGAGAGAGAGACAGAGAGACAGAGAGAGAGAAACAGAGAGAGAGAGACAGAGAGAGAGAGACTGCTCGCTTCCCTCAGAGCTTTAGATCAGTATCTCTCAAGGACAGCCCCCCACCTATCCCCCCTCAGTAAATACTGTGACAGCAGCAGGTTAGGGCCAGTTGTTTTGACTCCATTCCTGTCAGTCAGGCGTCCTGTTAACCCCCCGTTTTTCCTCTCATGGCTGGGATCCACCGGGGAACCACATCCACCCTTCAGCAGCAAGTTATGAAAGTGGGGAAACCATTGTAGCATTGTGTCAGATGTAAGCTGGCCTGTCTAAATCCACCCAAATCCTTTCAGTTCATGGAAGAAGGGCCAAACAAGTAGAATCTCAACACGCACGCACACACACATGCACACACACACAGACCTCTCTCTTCATACACAGACACATACCCCCCCCCCCCCCACCCCATACATACTCACAGACAGACAGATCCTGAATAGACGTGGAGGCCATTTGCAGTGGAGGCAGTGGTCATGCTGCAGCCCAGTGCCTGTCCTCTGTGTAGGCGAGGGTAATTCTCTTTCACGCACCATTACACCTCCTCATCTCCTCATGCCTCCCCTGTGTGTATTCAACAGCAGAGCCAGCCAATCAAACCTGCTCATCAGCACCGGGACGCTCCGCCAACCATCCATCTGAGACCACATCTCGGCTCGGTCATCTGTCTGCCTGTCTGCCTGTCTGCCTGCCTGCCTGTCTGCCTGTTTGTCTGCCTGCCTGCCTGCCTGCCTGCCTGTCTGTCTGTAGGTCTCTCTCTCAGTATCTGCTACTCTATCTTCGTCTCTGTTTCTGTCTCTCTCTCTACCCTCTCTCTCTCTCTCCTTTCTCTGCTCTCTCTGCTCTCTTTTTCACCAGATCATTAGGACCCTTTTGGCGTTTCTCCCACCTCGCTCTCTAATGACTCGACGACGTAATGATTGAACGCGAGGGGCAATGATGGGGTTGTTAAGGAGTGCCTGGTAAGACTGTCAGCCACCAGACTGTCTAAATAACGGTTGTATTCGCGCCACTGGTGCGGTCATGAGGGAAATTCTATATCATTGAATGAGGTGTGTTGTGCCCATGAATAGTCTGTTTGACGTCTTAACCGTCATCATTAGTCATCTGGTGACTCGTAGCCTCATCCTCCAGCCTGTCATCCGTCTGTGTGGTGCAGCGGGCCGCACTGACTTCCTGTCTGTGTGGTGCAGGGAGCCGCGCTGACTTCCTGTCTGTGTGGGGCAGGGAGCCGCGCTGACTTCCTGTCTGTGTGGTGCAGGGAGCCGTGCTAACTTCCTGTCTGTGTGGTGCAGGAAGCCGTGCTGACTTCCTGTCTGTGTGGTGCAGCGGGCCGCGCTGACTTCCTGTCTGTGTGGTGCAGGGAGCCGCGCTGACTTCCTGTCTGTGTGGTGCAGGGAGCCGCGCTGACTTCCTGTCTGTGTGGTGCAGGGAGCCGTGCTGACTTCCTGTCTGTGTGGTGCAGGGAGCCGTGCTGACTTCCTGTCTGTGTGGTGCAGCGGGCCGCGCTGACTTCCTGTCTGTGTGGTGCAGCGGGCCATGCTGACTTCCTGTCTGTGTGGTGCAGGGAGCCGTGCTGACTTCCTGTCTGTGTGGTGCAGGGAGCCGTGCTGACTTCCTGTCTGTGTGGTGCAGCGGGCCATGCTGACTTCCTGTCTGTGTGGTGCAGGGAGCCGTGCTGACTTCCTGTCTGTGTGGTGCAGGGAGCCGTGCTGACTTCCTGTCTGTGTGGTGATGGTGGAGGGACGGGGGGAAGCCCCAGGGAGATGCTGCCTCTGGGAGGGGAAAGGGGGAGTCGGGTGAGCTGTACCCCTCTAACGTGTGTTCTGTCTGGGCACAGAGGCAAGCCTGTCTGCCCCGACTTCCCAGCCTACATGTCTGTCTGTCGGACTGTCTGTCTGTCTGCCTGCCTGT